>NW_010262829.1:0-15960 GCF_000690775.1 Eurypyga helias
GGTGCTGGGTGGGCATCACAGCTGCACGGTGAAGGGCAACGCGGGTGCAGCGCAGCACAAGGCACCAGCGGAGCCTGGAGCCAGCGGGCTGCCCCCGTGAGCAGCAGGCCCCCGACGGCTTTCCTGTAAGCACGGAATTTCAGATGCATCAGGACAATTTCAGTTTCCATCACCTTTGAGCTCTCTGCTGGCTTTGATACAGCTAAAAATCAATCCAAGTAACACACACGTGCGTGCCCTCACAGCAGGCTGCATTCTCTTCCACACCTCCCTCTCCCTCGATAGTCTTATACATCCCATACACACGCGTGCGCGTGACACAGTGTGAAAGGAGCAGGGGTCTACACATTTTCCAGGTCTGAAAAGTTATTTCCTAGCACCATCCGACAGGTCACAATGAGACAAGTTCTCACCCCCAGGTACTGGCCCAGACACTATACACAAGCAAGCAGACCGCTATGAAAAACCACCGATACTGAAGAAAAATACGGAAGGAAGAAGGTGATTAAATCTCAAACAGGAGACTCTGAGGTCATCAAACCTCAAACAGCATTACAGAGATATACCTGGCCTGGGGTGTCTTGTTTCTCACACAACACTTCAGCAAAGTCCAATATTCTAGCCAAACCACAACAATAACTTCCAAAGCCACGGTTTTAGCACCCAGCAATAGCAGGTAATGAAGACCAGCCGTGCTCGTTAACGGTTGGTTGGGAAATGGGGGTTTTGTCAGTGGGGGAAGAGCAAGCTAACAAAACCCCACGGTCTCCTACTGCACCGACGGTTGTGTTTGTTCGTTATACCTGCTAAGCAGCAATTAGCTCAACGCCACCAGAACTGGAATAACAGCTCCAGGTGCTAAGACAAAGGAAGTTTTCACTCCTTAAAAATGCATCTTTAGGGACAGCAGGAAAGAAGAAGAGCCTCTGCCGACATACAAGCTGAAGAAACGATGCAACAGGAAATTCTTCACGTGCACAACAGCCCGAGTCAAAAACTCGAGTACTTCAGGCATTCCTAATAGCTTCCCTGCCCGTCAGCGGGGGTGAAGGGAACAGGGAGGTAGAAGGACTCTTCTAGACTCTGTAAGATAAAATCTGGGGTTAAAACCAGAATAGAATAGCCACTTTTTTCAGTCATTGACTTAAAATGGTAAAGGACTGCTCCAGATCTTTTCCAGTGTGGAAAAGGTGCACTGAAAGCTGACACAAGCAAACCTCTCCGTGCTAAACAAAGGCTGTTTTCTGTTCCTTTGGATTCTTAAAACACTCACGGTGTAACCACTCCTTAAAATTATTTTGTGTTTCCCTCCAGTCCTATTTATCCTTCCCCATGTTCCTGATGCCCCAACCAAGACCAGAGCCTGTTGGTAAATGCATTCTGCTCCTCTGCCCAAAGGTGGGGGGAGAGAATTGACTGCACAGCACGTCACCTCCAACACCGATCTCGGGGCTGCGCACCATGGGACCTCCCCGGCCTTGATCTCGGCCATCAGGCTGAGAAACGGGCGTCACGAAGAATGCAATACGGACTGCTCCCCTCCACTCTGGGGTACAATTTCATCCTCTTAATTCTTCGTGGTTGTATTACAGAGTTTTCTTAACTAATCCCACTTATTTAAAAAGAACACCCCTGGCGCCTCTCCGCTCGGCCATAACCTGACACTACGCAATTCAGTGACACGTGTACCCTGATGTGCCTGGGGCAACCCCTCACAGCCCAGCACAGCTCTGCCAGTCCCCACACCCAGCACCACCAGCAGCCCGGCAACCTCTCTGCCACCAAAGCTTGCCTTTTTCTTTTCTAGCATTTCGGTGAACCCGTACATTATTCCAGGTCACATACAAAAATCTGGCAGCATCTATCTCTATTTTTTACATCATGAAACAGCATAACTAACTGCCATAAAACTGTCAAACAAGGGCAGCGTGACTGATGGTGGAACTATACAGTCGCTGTTCTCATTTCTAAGTGTTTGGGTTTGCTGGTTAATTCACAAACTTGAGGAGTTCTAGATCAAGAAGGCTCTAGCCCAGAAAAAAAAAAATAAATCCCATAAACCAGAAGAATAAACAAATCCCTGGCCTTTTCTTGTTTAAGCTGATCAGACTGATTTATTATTTTCCTGTCACCAGCTGTTTATCT
Source organism: Eurypyga helias (assembly GCF_000690775.1). Lineage (NCBI taxonomy): Eukaryota > Metazoa > Chordata > Aves > Eurypygiformes > Eurypygidae > Eurypyga > Eurypyga helias. The sequence goes on from NW_010262829.1 coordinate 2,146, forward strand.
CAGGTTTGAGCTAATTAAGCATCTATTTCTAAAAGTATATAAATTAACAACAACAGTCCAGCGAGCACAAGCCACTCCGTTTACTCACCAGCCCATTTCCTTTCCACCTCTCCAGAGCCCACAAACAGAGGAAGCACGCAAAGATCCTGGGTTACGCGGCAGAACTTCGTGAACAATTACAGAAGAGAAACCCTGTCCTCGCAGATCGCTCCCGAAGGATAATTAGAAGGAAATCATAAATGAAAACCTGTTGAAGTATTTATAGCACTAGACAGAGGGCCACAGGTGCCATAAAGCTGATCCCAGAAACAAGGAGTTTCCAGGTTACATTTTAATTAAGAAAACATTCAACACAGATGTCAATGTGAAACAAAACATTCCAAAATTTAGTACCTTACATATTTCAAATCTAGTCTGCTAATATGCAACAGCATTATTGTTGTTTATTTAGCCTCTCCCCTACTGCCTCACAAAGGCAAAACTGATTTTGGAAGTGAAGAGCTTGCATGATATGCAGAACACATACGCTATACATTCCTTCCATTAACATATTTTCCAATGGAGCTTTTTATGCCACCAGTCAAATTCCCCAAACTTGGTATCCCTACATACATTCCACTGCATGGATGTGACCCATTTTCCTCCTCTAGTCCCATATCCTTTTATGTCCTTCTTCAAAAAAAAAAACCCACACAAAAAAAGTGTCCTTCTTCAAAAAAAAACCCAAACACCAAACAAAAAAAGCCCATCCAGCCAGCTCCTTCTTTTGGAGAACAGCTTTACATTCCTGAGAGAGAGTAACTGTTGGAACAAGACTGCCTCGAAACGTTCCGGGACTCGTCAGACGTTGTAATCCGGGGACTTGCCCTGCGGTTGTCGCAGTCGGATTTGTAAGGTAGAAAATGCACCCACAGTCACGTGGAAGAAAAGCTGCCACAGGTTGCGCAGTTCGTACAGGTACATGTTACACAGGCAAATTAACCCAAAAGTCAGGAAGGATTTGGCATTCCTCCAGCCCGTGTAGTATACAAACAGGTAACACTGTCAAGAACAAAGAAATCAGATTATCGCATGGAAAACAACTTCCACTGCAGAAACTATCTGGTTCTTGAGAAATTACAACCCCAAAACAAGTACAACTAACTCAAAACTCGTCAGAAGGGTAGCAATTTAGCAGCAATGGAAGGGTGTAAAGTACCTGATATCAATACAAGGTTACATTCTGCTTCCACTAAATCCTCCTGGAGAACAATTTTCTCGTCACAATGGATTACAACCTCCAAGGAAGGGCCCAAGACAAAGGAAAGTGGCTGTTCCTGGCAATCTCAGGTCAAAATACACTGTTTTCTCCGAGCGATGGGGAAGGAACAAGAGCCAGTGTCACCTCTTCTTCATGCGAAGCAATGGGAAGGACAGGAAACACACCACAGCCCTAACACCCAGAATACTCAGCACAAGGCAATCCCCCTGATTCCCACCCGGTATCCTGTTAGGGATAACGCAGAGGGCTAACTGGTGGGCACAGAGAGGTCCGCACAGGTTCCTTACCCTTTTGGGGCAGCGCCAGGGTCACGTTTGGAGAGAAATACCCAACTGCTGTAGTTCTACCACATTTTAAGGGCCGGTCTCTGCGCAGCGGGGTGTACACAGTGTCAGCACGGCACGCAGCTGCCTGCTCCACCTTCTTCCCACCGCAGCTGGAGCCCTGCTCAAGCCTCTTGCCTTGGGTTCCATCTCTGAGAGGACACAGCTGCCCCCCGCTTTTTTCTGGACCTCAGTTTTACTGTGGCTGTTGTCCAAACTACTTCCTTGACTTCCATACAGGAATTGTTTGCCCTCTCTGGATTCTAGCCATTTCCTTTTGCTGTGCTCCACGGTAGGTACCAACATCGCTTGGGCTTACTTCGTATTCCAAAGCTGTTCCCCGGGGATACGTAACCACGCCCACACAAATTTAACAGCATTCATCATCAGATCATCTACGTGTCAATTCTGCTCTTGGGCATTTGCCATGTTGTGTCAGAGGCAGAGAAACTCTACTGAACCTTTTCACTTTTCATGTTCCTCCGAAAAGGGCGGAAGCACTGCAGACTCGCAAGCGAACGACGCCGTTTACTGAGATTACGTTCTGCCTGAAACTTAGCTGCTTCCTCGTAAAGCACGCACTGCCACTGTAACTGTGCTCAGGTTCACAAAACTGCTTGTAATTTCTGAGTATCTAAGTATCTTCAGAGCTGTGAGAAGGGACAGCACCAGCGAGATGCGTATGTCCTTCCTCCAGCACGAAGTGGAACTAGAGGTAAGCAATCCATGTGGTTCAGAGGACGGAATTCCTCTGAACCTGCCTGGCCACTCTGAGCAGAGCACACACAACCTACTTGTGCTGACAGTTTTACAAATCGCATCTAAAAGAGCAATTAGTTGGTACTAGGATCTCTGCAGTAAGAACTCAGACAATTCCTTAGCGTCAGCACCTCCACTGACAACACAGGAAGAAGTGTAACGGCTTCCAAGATTAAAATAAGAGTCAGGATACGCTTCATCAAAATGATTAATAAATATGAAGGATTTAAAAACCAAAAATACTGTGGAATACAGCGGGGGAAAGACATATGTCCTTATGTCTCAGTGCACAGACATGAATACTTTTTATAAAGAATATGGTTTCTAATTTGGTAGAGGGGGGAGGAATGTGTGTTTTCTGCACAAAGAAAAGAATGGAGGAGATCCACCTTACCTGATATGGAACAGATTGTTGGCATAGAAAATTAACACCAATCTGAAGAATTATTTAAGGCAGAAGCTGATGAAAAGTCAACACGTGGTGAAGAACACCAGTTGTACTGTGACATTTTGCTAGAGCTACAGAGAATGGAGATTAGGGGTAACCTGGACAAAAGGCTGACATCAAAGGGAAATCCTGAAACGTTATTTTACAGTCTGACCCTGTATTAAACACTGGCCCAGGGAAGCAAGTAGAAACTGCCTGCTCCACTCCCCGTGCAAAAGGTGAAAAGTCAAAGGAATTACTGTAACAGCCACTGAGCACGACAGACATTACAGCCCTAGCCAAACGCAACCGCAGCCTCACTGAATGACAAATGCCAGTGGGCACCAGCGCACACGTGCTACAAATCATCAAGTCCAATTCAGATGTGGAAACGGAAAACCTAGAGACCCGAAGTGCAACGTGAAACATCAGGCAGGAGAAAGAAAACAGTGGCCAGTGGCTGAAAGCTTTGGGGAGGAAGCAGATGCACAGTAATGTACAGAGCGAGGACGCTTCTGGGCTGTTGTGCCTAGGTAGTGCTGTCTTTACTTCAAACCTTCCCGAAGGAAAGCAGCAGTAAGGCACGTGGTCAGATGTTTGGATTTACTTGAACTATGAAACTATTAATTTAAGGAAAACATATAACCTCCACGTGACTTTAGAGATAAACTCTAAGCTCCAGAAAGAAAAATACTGCAAATCTCTTCATCAACTAACTGGATAAAAATGCCAGCATGCAGACACTCTTTGCATCAATCTCCTGCAAGACAGTTTATGGTTAATGAAATAAAACAGAGCAGAAATTATTTTTATAATCACCCTGTCCAAGTATCTGTGACATTTAGGAAAAGAGGATGACATTTCTGCATGACTGGGTAGTGTTTCTAAACTCCGGTGAATCATGCAAGCAGGAGAACACACCTGGTACAAACAGGCTGCCGTTCCGAGAAAAAATGCAATAACATAGCTGAAGTCTTCACCTTCGTTCTGTGAAAACAAAACAGAAAGGCATGGTTTGCAGTGTTTCCGTGAAATACCACACATTTACAGTACAAAAGTTACTATTGTTGTATGTCATAGTATCACCTCGAGATTTGTAACAGTTCCTATACTGCGCTAAACCAAAGGAGTCAGCACTAATCATCGCTTACTTAGATGTCTGGAAAAAACCCACCCTGATCTGGAACCTCACCAAAATGTTTATTCACAACAGACAACTCGTGCTGAGATTTCCAAAAGCCTTAAAGGCAGCCCAGCTCTAACACTGGACACTTGCCTTCTCGGGATGCCTTCGCCAGTTCAAGTCTAACCGCTGGGAACTACCCTTAACGCCGACTTTGTCGACCTGTGCCTTGCTGCAGCTTCACCAAACGGGGACGAGACAGAAGGAAAAGACACCAACTGGCCACTGGGGTGTGGTAACACCCTGCGTGGAGAATACGGAATGCCGGCAGCTCTGCTGCATGGCAGCCAGGACAAACAGCAGCCCGTAGATTTATCACAGGGAGAATACTGAAAAATCCAGTTTTCTTGAAGGAAAAGATAGAAAAATGTACTTGAAGTGATAAATCCTTCCACTATGTGCTCAAAAAACAAAACAAAAATTCCTTCTAACTTATTCCAGCGGGTTGTTAGAGTTTCCATAGAGCTGAGCAGAATTAATTAAGATGCATAGTGATTATTCCAACTGCATTTCCAACAAACATCTGCGACAATCAGAAACTCTCCCACGAAATCAATGGGTGCTCACGCAAGTGTCCTCCCTTGAAAGCGAATTCCATTTTGAGAAGGTGGCAGTCCATTCTGAACTACAACTCGTTTCTGCCCAGAGTGCGCGCGGCGTCAAACGTTCACACCGGCAGCGTCGACTAGGGCCGAGCTTGTGTGCCTGCCCACAATGAAACCTACCTACGCAACGCGGCCCGCTCCGAAACTGGCCGCAAACCTCTGCCTCGGCGCCGCTGCGCGCGCGCCGGCAGCGTCGACTAGGGCCGAGCATGTGTGCCTGCCCACAAAGAAACCTACCTACGCAACGTGGCCCGCTCCGAAACTGGCCGCACACCTCTGCCTCGGCGCCGCTGCGCGCTTGCCGGTGCACAGCTCCGGGCTGCAACCGAGCATCGCTAACACCCACGTAGCACCGAGGAAGGAAACGCCAATTCAGAGAGGACCTTTTGAATGACTTCTCAGAAGAAGTGCCATTAATCATGGTTTGGATTATTTCTCCCTAAACCACGTGGATTTTTCCATAATGGAGAAAACTAAGAGAAATTTTAATGGAGTTTTAGTGCGCCTCATTTGTCAGAAATGAAGAAGCATCTTCCATCTGTACTGCCACCTATAACTTCCAGATGCAGCAGCATACAGAACAACATGAATTGGCTGCCCCGTCATCAGTTAAAGAGGTGAATGACTTGGCGTGCCTTTTTGAACAATCAGCTGCCCAAAGGTAACAAAGCAAGTTCTAGAAACGCTCTAGGTGGCAGAATCCTGTTCAGTACTATTCGTGCTGCAGGGCACCTTAAGCTCACTGCCCTTTATACGCTGGGGCAAGTGTGTGCAGCAGAGGAAAATCTACTAGTGATAAGGTAGAGGTGTATGTTCACGATTTCAGGCTTGGTTTTGCTTTAAAAATCAATCCACAGACAACTCAAAATAAGGACCTAGCATGGAAAACTTTCATTAGCCTTGTTCATCTATTCATTAGTCTTCAGGAAATGCTGAGACCTCAAACATGACTGCTTTATTAAATCTTATCTGTGAGATACATAATTACATAAGACACCTGGAACGCAAGTCATCTTCTTCACCTTATTTCCCTAAAACGCCCATTAGGTATCAAAAAGCACTGCAGTTATAAGGTCCAGGTATATGTTTGAACAAAAAGCTTAGCTGTTAAACAACCATTTTCTTTCAGAAAACTCCCACGGGATTCTTGGTTCTACCTCCATCACCACAGTCGCACGTTTAACATTGTTAACCTTTTTTTGTGGGAACACACGTGACCTTTCCATGTGTGCTTGCAAGCATGGCCAGCACACTCGTTTGAACTGCTTGACATCATTACCCACCAGCATTTTCACTGTAGCAGTGGGAATGAACCTAGCACAAGCAAGGGAATAGAAAGAAACGGAAAGGCTATCCGGGGGGTCAGGGCAGAGTTCACATCAGGAAATATATGTTTGTTGGGGGAGGGATGGGGAAAGGGGTTGGTTTGGGTTTTTTGGGGTATTTCAGAAGAAATTACTTGACAGTTTCCCTTACATTGATACTTCCAGCATAGAGAAATAGTTCTCCTATTTAAGAAGGTTTATTAAAAACAAACAAAAACCCCAAAAAGGTTTCTATAAAGCAATTTCACAAATCCCTTTTCAAGGTCCCCGCTCTGTGGAGCTTGCAAAAAAAACGGGCCAGATTTTCAAAGCTGCTCATCATTTCTCTCAAGTGTTGTTAAATAACGTCTATTAAAATTGAGCGTCTCCTGGCATAAATTTAGAAAACAGAACGCGATGTTCAGATTCTCACTGCTATGAAGGTACCTAGGGAAGGAGTCAGCCACCCACCTCCTCCTGCTCTCGAAACTCACAGCCCCAGTGAACGAGGCGTCTCACCCAAGAGGGATGCGCAGACCAAAACAACGCAGGTTTCACAGACAGAGGTCTGACCTCACCAACAGCACTTCTGAGGACAAAATTGGCAAGACGTAGCTCAGAAGCAAGCACCTTCCCAGGTGGTGGTATGGCTGCTATGCTGCACAACTTCATAAACATGTACCGTACCTGGAGAAGGCTTTCGATGGCGTGAAAGCCACGAATTAAATTCAGAGCCCCACATAACAGACTAAGCACGAACGAGACAATCCCTGGCAGAGTCACAGGTTCCAGGCGCTGATGAGGAGCTGCAAAGGATGGGGCGAAAAAAAAAAAAAGCTATCAAGGGTCAAAGCAGTATCTTTAGAGATTTAGTAAAACAGTAATCTCATTTTTCAGTGGCTTCTAGCTCAAGAAGACATCACTGAAGCAAACCACAAAACGTCAATCCTTTTTTCTAAAACAAAGAAGCATTTTTAGTATTTCAACACAAGGTTTAACCAAAAGTATACCTTCCTTCAATTGACACACATAATTGTATTATTATATCTAGTCTTTAATCCAATGCATTCCGTTTATTCAGGATGGCACCAAAAGCTGCTACATGCCAGGAAATCAATAGCAAACGATGCACTTCCTAGTGAAATCTGTCTCCAATTAGTAGCCAGCTAATGAAACACGTACTTAAGAGCTCCTCTCTCAACCTCCACTTTCCCTGAACGCTAATGCATTAGCGGAGCTATCGAGGCTCATTTAGCTTGTTTGCTGAACGGAATACTGTGAGGCAACGCTATCACAGTTCCCTACCTCGAAAAATACAGCCAGTGAGTGCTACCAAAGGCACCCTTAAAAAGACATCTCTGAAACAAAACTGGTATCTATATTAAAACCTTACACAGACCTTCCAGATGGTGCTTAGAAGTCTCTTACAAAGCACATGAAAATGAAAGCATGCTTACTGTCCATGCACAGCTACTCTTTAGTGCTTAGCTGGGGTCACCAGTACATAACAGTTGTGCACGTTCCTCATTACTGTCCCTGTCCATAATTAATAACAGAAAGCAAATAGGAAAAAACAATGCCAAACTCTTAACAGGCCAGGCAACATGGGGAAAACAATAGGGTTGCTGAGCCATACTGAAATCCTCGTGTTCAAATCAACCAAGTGTAAAGACGTGGACAATGAGGTTAATGAACTGTGACATTAATAGAGAGAGGGGTGTCAAGCCTGGCTGTTGGCATCCCACAGACCCAGGACAAAGGCTTTCCAAACAGTTTATGAAGCTACAGAACCCAAAGGAAAAATGACAAGAGCTATTTCCCACTGATAAGCAGACAGGGCTGTCTAATTATGAGTGTGTGATAACTTAAAAAGAGAACAACAGATCAGTTCAGTTAACTCGTTTGTGCTGAATTTAATACAGTAATCAGGGTTGGGATTTTTTTTAAACAAAGGCATCACCCATGTTTAACTTTCAGAGCTTATAGTAGTGCATACCAGAGGAACACTACCGGCAACCACTCGGTTGAGGTCAGATAGCGTGTTCTGCATACTGAACCATTCTTTTTCGGTGACTCGTAACCAGTTGCTTTGTTTTATTTTGGGTTTTTTAAACCACCTCATCCAGACAGTGTCAAAAAGCTGAAGGTGTGTGTGACTGGTTTTAGCCCAAAGTCATTGCATTTCATTAACCGGTGGATAAAATCAGTTGACTGCTCTCCAGACAATCCCATTTTCCCCATGTATCCAGGTAACTTTAAAACATCACGTGTTAAGCCAGTAAACACCTCTCTGAGAGCCATGAGGGGAAAAGTAAAGAGTCTTGTCAGCTAAATCAAGACAGTCTAGGAAGGATCATAGAATAATAACTTTTCTTATTAAAATATGAAAACAAAACCAAAAGCTTTAAAGGACACTGCACACCACTACTGATATCATTAAGTTCTCCAAGGTTAAAATTGAACAAAAAGAATCACTTAAATACCAAAAAAAAAGAAAAAAAAAAAAGGGTAAAACCAGAAGAATGAAGGAGTGTCAGAGGAGGCAAAGGACAGCTGACCTTGAGTCAGTACACCCATAAATTTTAGAGATTATAATTGTCATATCAAAAACTCTCTAACACAAGATCAAACAAAGCACAAATTCTGAATTAAAATGTTGAAATTTAAAATAAAAATTGGAAAATTTGCACAATGTGAGAAACTACACTACTTGTAAGGATGCTTATTTAAAAAAGTAAAAAAAAAATTGTGTACACTACACGACAAATAGAAACTTCTACCTGAGAACTGTTCCTTCGCTGAAAATAGCCCAGAAAAGAGTAAATTTGTCCTACTTCAGTAAATACCTAAATTATCACATATCAGGATGCTGCCACCCTATTTCTAATGCCGGCCCACACCTACAGTCACCTCTGAAGCAAAATTCTATCCATGATCTGCCCACTTTCTGCTTCACACATTAATAATTACCCCTATTCCTCACTACACAGCACAGCTTTCGCTGCTGTGCTCAATTACTTTAACTATAACAACAATGACAGACCTTGGACACATCTCCAATTACAGGTATAAGCAAGTAACAGACAATGCCCAGAGATGTTGTGGATGCCCCATCCCTGGAAGTGTTCAAGGCCAGGCTGGATGAGGCCTTGAGCAACCTGGTCTAGTGGAAGGTGTCCCTGCCCCTGGCAGGGGGGTTGGAACTAGATGGTCTTTAAGGTCCCTTCCAACCCAAACCATTCTGTGATTCCATGAATGCTTCACCAGCATAGCCAAAATTAACACAACAAATTCTCCTATACCATGTAACAAAACAAGATTTGCGTCTACCTGACTCCCTACCTCTGCCTGCTACCCAACTTGATATAACATACTGAATTCCCTCACAGCGAGTCGTATTGTGTTAACAGGACAGCATGTCCAGGAAGTTACACTCGGCAAACCACATCTTTTTGTGAGAATCTCTACTTAGAGCAAAGGAGAAACTTTGAAATCTAGCCAACTCAGGTAGCAAGCATCCAGAGAAAGTTCTTTCCAAAGGTGGAGAGATGCAAGGAATGTACAGAATTACCAAACTATTAGCAGACTTGCTAAAAAAGACACTGTTATTCAACAGCATCTAAAATGTGAAAAGCTGAGGAAGGAGCAAAGTGCAAACCTTTCATAACATACAGCCCTTTGATGGTGACTTTCTACAGCATTCAAGGAAGGAAGTGGATAACTGAACAGAGAGATCTACCGAATTCAGAGGAAGAAGAAAGTTAAAAGTAACTAAAAGAGGGGAAAAAAAATCCCAGAAGAAAGTCAACATGGGAAGAGAAGAGGACAACAGAACTGCTTCTGTATGACAGCTTGTGGAGAGGCAAGAGAAACAGCCCTGCCAGACTATCTGCCAAATATTGTTTAATTTTACTTTATAGTAAAAAGGGAAATGTCCTTACAAAGTTTAGCTTAGGCCTATATGATCTTCCAGTGCTTTTACATAGAAAAGTGATAAAAACCTCACCTCCTACTACATGGACAACTTTAAAATCACAGCCAATTTTGGCAGAATTCTCTCATGCTTATTGGTTTTTCTTTTTCCAATGGCAGGTAGTTTGAACCTAGACAATTTTCAGAGTTAACCAGTTGCCACTTCTGCCACCCTAACTTCTTCCACAAGCCAAGATTACACTGGAACATTAAGAGGTAACAACAATGTATGCACTGAAAGCGGCCAAAGAATGTGATCACAGCATTACACACCTTTAAAACCAGCACACGCGGGTAAGCGGTAGATAATTAAAGGTATGGACAGTGCTGCTTAAAAGATTCCACTCTTCCAAACAATCTAAAAGTCTTCACACGCTTCCTTTATTCATTTTCCAGATTCTCTGTCTAATACTGTTAAATTAATGTGGCAAGAACACACAAAGTTGCTATTATTAACACTGCAGACAAAGCACTCATTTGTGAGAGCACATCTTTCAGCCAGTGCAGCTCTTTGGACATTCACCATCACAGATGCTGCCTAAAGTGATGCTTCTCCCTCCAGCTGCTGTAACTCAAGACACTTTGCTCTCAGCTTACGTCATCACTGGGTCTTACTGGGCAGGAAGGATAAAAATTTTCTTAACTCTTAAAAAGTCAGAAAAAGAAAGAAGATCATCTTGCTAAGTGCCCGTAGTCATTATTTTCATGTAGCTCATTTTCCCTTCAATAAAGCAGTCCATTGAATAGGCCCATTTCTCTCTCCAAGTGCCTTGGGAAGATATGCACTTTGAGCAGGGGACAGAAAGACATCTAAGCTAAAACACACGTGGCAGTTTTGCGCTTTGAGAACATCATGGCAAAAAAGCTTTTTTTAAAGAAAAAAAAAAATCAAAGATTCTCTGCATCTGCCTCATTTAGGGTATGAAAACAAACGTCTGAAACTCACCTGCAGATATCTTACCAGTACCCGTGTATTCTGCCACAGCTAAATGTGGGAACCCGTTAGCTGAACCAAGCTCTGACACAGAAATTTGATAAGGTGGCCTCAGTTTGATTTCTGTCTGCATGTCCGCAAGGTTCATCTTTGTTGACAGAGAACGTGTGTTGTTATACCTCTGTTTGGTCCTCTGAATGAAATTATCTGTGTAAAATTCAAAAGAAAAAGATACATCCTTATGGACTTTTGTTAATTAAATAATCCAAGTCCACGCAGCTTTATGCCCTACGTACTTCACAAATTGAAATATATTGCTTGAAATGCTCGTATTAATCTTGGAATTTTTAATACTATTTCTGTTTTGTGACTAATATATCATGGGCTATTTAATTCTGCAGTTAAAAAAAAATTAAGCTCTAGAAATCTAATTACTTAGTAACTGTGAATAAACTAATGACTTTTCACTGCATGGGACTGAATGCATTGCTCGTACGATGGAATTACAGCGCTTACTCTAGCTCTTCCGTTAGTTTACTAAATGTCTCGATGAAAAAATTAACTCCTGCGTTCACGTACAAACTTAGTTGAGTATGAAGTGTGCTTGCAAAATATTCAGGCAGAGAAAATAAATACCATATTATACAAAGACTGTAATAGACCTACATTGCAACTTAACGTCTAGTAAAACAAGGGAGGGGGAGGGGAAGTGCTCACAGAAATCTTCCTAAAACAACAATTTTAAACAGAAATTGATAAAGATGGCTGGACAATTGTAGACAGGAATTATCCAACTGGAATATCTTCCCTCATATTTCTAAAACTGCAGTCCTTTTTGTTCTAATGTATTTTAGAAGAATATTTCAAATAACTGCCTAACATATAGCATTAAACCGACAAATATTAATGGAATTCGTAACAGCTGTTATCTGGTATACAGGAGATTAGTTGTATTTGGAGCTTGCATGACAGAAGATTAAATGCTTCACTATATCATCAGACAAATAAAGATCTATCCCTTCCATATACTGAACCAAAGTCACAGGACAGCTAAGAACACACATGAAGTTGCAATCTTTTACTTGAGAAATGTACGAAGCTCAATGCCTTTAGAGGTTAAGTATTCCTACAGGTATGAAGTCAAAAGACTCCTAGTGTTATTAACTAGGAGAAGATGAGCTCCAGATTTGGTCCAACAAGACAAACCACAACCTACTGGAATGAACAGAAGGACTATAAACAAGTTTGGATAAAACTCCACTAGTTCAATTTAATGCCCACAGAAGTATTTCTTCATTGACTCTAACAGGAGTTACATCAGACTCTAAATCCACCTGAAATACAGCTACAAACTGCCTTGGACATTTCTGGTTTGTATGCATGAAGTTGCACATCTATTTAAATACTCATTTGTCTCAATGTGAGAAAGAAGGAAATAGAAGTCAGATCCTTACCAAACTCTATGAAGCAGTAAGGTCTGACAGCAGTATTTGTCTTCATCATATTGTAGGTAGTGATGAACTCTTTCTGAAGCTCATCCAGGAAGCAGAAAGCCAGGACACTTGGATAATTTTCAGTGCACAACATCATATAGCTTACTCCCAGAGAACTGATAAAGCTGAGAAAACAAATTCAAAGTTTCAAATTTCAATCCAGGGAATTTGCTGCATCACTAGTCTGATCTCTCATTCTATAATCAGAAAAGCAAAAACTGCCCTGGGGTAGCAAAGGAATTAAGGTTTACTGAAAACTCCAACGCTATTCTGGCAGAAAACCCATCTAGTTTTAGAGGTTTAGATGTCTTTCTTCAACACTGCAATGTATGATCCTATGAGAAGCCGTGCTATACAGCTATGTGTAGGTACACGTATGTACACACCTTCACATACATGGAACGGAAAATAACATAATGCTTTTGGCAAACCGAAACACAGCAGGTTTGCCCCAAATAGCTTTTCATTCATTTCAAATGCAGAATATGTGATCTGGTGCATCCCAAAAAAACCACAAAAGCTTTTCTCAGATTGTGGGGGGAAGCAGTTTGTTCCTTCTAAAATATGTGAGGGAATAACACTGCTCTGTAGAATAAGGGATTCATCATTCTCCAAAGATAGCTGCAAGGATGACCAGAGGAGACTAATATGAAATCAGAAAGGGACAGTTTTCAATACACATATCCCCATGGCATTTAGGTGATTCATTAAAGAGAGTTCATATTTTCATTACACCTTCAAATTTCTTCTAAGTCTGATGGATAACTTATACTATTAAAAGTAATCAAAGAAAAAAAAGTAATAAAAACCATCCTGACTATGCCTTATGCCTCATTCTTAAAAATTTATTCTAAGCTGATGAGTTTACAAGCCAACTCCAGCTAAGGTTTTAAAAAAATATATCAACTGGAAAAATGTAGTCCCTGCTGGGCCTAATCCTGAGAAACGCTGGAAACTCACACATGCCAGTGGGAGACAGAGAAGGCTGAGCACCGTCGAGCATCATTCAGGTGGTAAACGGTGCCACCACTGTAACTTCTACCGTACTGTCAGCATGTTTGCTAGGGGTTAGGATGAAATCACTCACCTCATTTAAAACAGTGTATCTAAATTAGAATCAGAATTTAGCTCAGCTAAAGCGCAACTACGCGCAGCACTGTAGCAGCGTAATGGCACTAAGTTACCCATACTAAGGAGAAAGGTCACATGTAAAGCAAAATCCTGAGTAAACAATATATTCAAAGAATTATTTCACAAGAATCCAACCGTCACACTGCAAACAGGGGAAAAAGAGCATCTTCTGAATTATTACTTAATCAATGTTGACATGCAGGTACCAGCTCCAAAAATTTAGAAATTGTTATTTAAAAAAAAAAAAAGGGTGAAGAGAAAACAAAACAAAAGGCACTGCTGTCAAAGAGCTAGATGGAGCAGTAGGACAGGTATGCTCCATTCAACCATTCAAGACTACCCTACACTGTGCCTCCCCACTATAAAATCATTCCCATCCTTCCCACTCCCTCACTCCTTGTGTGTCGTATGAAATAATTCATA
>NW_010262830.1:0-1358 GCF_000690775.1 Eurypyga helias
CTTGGAAAGAGGATGAGGCACCAACGGTGGATGACATGGTTAGCCAACTCGAGGAATATGAGAAAAGTGTCTCTTGCCCATACAGGCCTGCGTCTCAGCTGTAAAAAACCTGCCAAGCATACTAGCCAAGAAACTGTCCCAGGAGTTTAAGCAATTCAAAGATATGTTCTGCTTCTCACCTGCATGAGCCAGTATCTCAGCTGTTAGGAGTAAGCATTGCTCTGCTCAAATGAAAGAATACAGAAGGTATCCATCATGGAATACCCTGTGGTTTTACCTATGTGACCATGGAGAGGACATAAGGAGGTGGGACTGAAATCCTACCTTGATCCTAGAGGAATGAGTACGTGAATTGAAAGGGAAAAAAAATTCACAAGTGGAGATTCTTCCTGGAAAATTACTACTCCAGTCTCCAGCTGTCAGTTCCCCAGAGAGGATGGAAGATCTTCTGAGAAGGAGCTCTAATACATTTTGACAAGATGTGAATGGACAATGCTATGGTCAGTACTAGAGGGGCCCTGCCTCCAGACAGGTGGAGGAGAGGGACAAGTGTGTTTACTGGACTGTGTGGATTCAATGGCCCGGCACATCAGAACCACAGCAGTATAAGGCTCTAGTGGACACTGGTGCACAGTGTACCCTCATGCCATAAGCTATAGAGGGGTACAACCCATTAGTATTTCTGGTGTCATTGGAGGTTCTAAACAGTTCTTCAACAAAATAACAGCTATGTCCCCACCAACGAGCAAAAAGGAAACACAAACTTTCTTAGGCATTGTGGGTTTCTGGAGGATGCATATTCCAAATTACAGCCAAATTGTAAGCCCTCTCTATCAAGTGACCTGGAAGAAAAACTATTTCAAATGGGGCCCTGAGCAGCGACAAGCCTTTGAACAGATCAAGCAGGAGATCGTGCATGCAGTAGCCCTCGGACCAGTCCGGACAGGGCCAGAGGTAAAGAACGTGCTCTACACCGCAGCCGGGGAGAATGGCCCTACGTGGAGTCTCTGGCAGAAAGATCCAGGGGAGACCTGAGGTCGACCCCTGGAATTTTGAAGCCGGGAATACAGATGATCTGAGACCTGCTATACTCCAACCGAAAGAGATACTAGCAGCTTTGAGGGAGTTCAATCTGCCTCAGAAGAGGTTGGAATTGAAGCACAGCTCCTCCTGCACATCGACTACCAGTGCTGGGCTGGATGTTCAAAGGAAGGGTCTCTTCTACACATCATGCAACCAATGCTACCTGGAGTAAATGGGTTGCACTGATCATACAACAAGCTCGCATAGGGAATCCCATTTGCCAGGAATCTTGGGAGTGATCATGGACTGGCCAGAAGGCAAAGACTTTGGAATGT
>NW_010262831.1:0-17411 GCF_000690775.1 Eurypyga helias
GGTGCACTCAATGCCCTCATCCATGAAATTTCTTTCTCGTCATCCTCGTGGCTATAAAAAAGACACTTTAAAGCATGAGGGCTGATGCTTTCTGAAATCATCTTTTTTATGTAAGATTGTTTCTTAACAAAGTGGAGTTGATCAATCACCCCGAGTGAGGGTGGTTCTTTTCATTGAATGGTGAAAAGCTCTTGTTAGAGGACAGTAGCCTCAATCTAGATAAGTCATTAGAGGTCCTGGGCTGTGGATTCTCTAGGATGGACAAGCAGACATGGTGTTTCAATTCAGTTTTTAATTTTTGCTCAGTTGAGTGTTTCCTCCAAACTAGAACCAACCCAATCCTTGATTTTTTTCTGTCCTATCCAGCACTGCTTTACCTATAAAACAAGGACTATTTCCCCCATTTTAACATAACACAAGAGGCACGGTAATAAGAAGCCACTGAGGTCAGTAGGAAAACTGTTAAGGTTGCGGTTTTGGAGAGGGAAAAACTTGTCAGGAAACAGCGAATAAAGCTGTGTGGTAACACTGTTGAGAGCAATATTAAATCAAAATAGGTTTTGAAAACGCATACAAAAGCGTAACCTGAGTTATTCAGGCACTTAATAGGTTGTACAACAACACTGTGCCCAGACCAAGCAATTAGCCAAGCAGATTCTTCCAGCTTCAAATGCCTCTAAAGCAGCTCCTGGCATTTATCCAGTTTTCGCTCAAACAGGTTTGCGCCCAAACCAAAGATATTTGTGATGGGCAACATTAAAAACAGCTTTGGAGAGACTTCCTGCATTAGGTTTTGTCCTGCTCTGATTTGATTGTATTTCTCTAGGTCTTTCACTTACCATTTTGAATGCAAAGTGTTTGCTAATGCTCTGAGTGTTGCTTTGCCTAATTTGTAAGCTTGGAGGCCTGTGAATCCTTTATTTGTAACTTGCTTTAACTGTGGGAAATAGGAAGTGAGCAGGGAGAATCAAATCTTTTATAGCGAGGTGCTTGTTCGGACTATAAATGAGGCTCTGCACAATGGAAGCAGAAGGAGGCAAGCCTGCCTTTCTGGAACCCGCGACGCGCTGGAAAAGATACGAGCTTTCAAGGATAACCGGGCAGAGACTGCTTTCTGCATGTTTGCTTTATGAGCGTGGAAAAAGACATGTTTGTCTGTGAAAAGTGGTTTAGTCAGTAACCTTGCACAGTCCGCAGCAAGGAGGAATCCCCACTTAGCAGCAAACAAATAGTAAACATTTCCATTCGTCACCTTTTGGAGATGCGTTAGGAAATTTTCAAGCCTGTCTTTGATTTTTCACAAGGGGTATTGTCACAGCTTAACACCCCAGGCACCTACACAGTAATAAAGGGTATTTATGCAACACGGCTCATTCTTGCCATACCTTTCATTTGGAAATAAATATGAAGTCTTAAATTAGACATGCACTGTGAGTCTTTGAGTCGCTTCAGTTGGATGACACTTGATTTTGGGTGAAAGACGTGCTACAGGCTGGCTAAAGCTTAAGGCTTCAAAGAGTGGAGTGCTGGCCCTTTTGAAGGCAACGGGAAATTTGCCAGCAGCACCAAGATTTTATGCCTTTGTGCGGCAGCCGTTAAATGAATCTGAGTGAACTTTTCTCATATTAACGATGTGGTGGAATTCAGCTTACTCAACATCACATACGTTTGTAGGATCAGGTTTTCCATGAGCCTGGTGTTCGTGCCAGTGTAACATTTGTCCATTATGAAAGGAAAAGGTTGCCCCCTCTTTTTAAGTAACACCTTACTGAAAGTCATCCTGCTGGGGCAGGAAATCTGCATAGGAAGTTGGAATTTTAAGGTGACCTAATAGAAGGAGCGTGGCTCACAAATATACCTAAGGATGCAGCCCTGAACTTCTTCCCCAGCTTTGCTGCTGCACTTCTGGTGTGGCTTTGGTAAGTCATTTAACCTTGCAGTCAGGCAGTGTTTTCCTTGCGACAGATGGGGATAATAACAGTCACTTGCTCCTCCCAAGTGCTGTAAGGAGGGCAGGGCTAATATCTATTTAAAAGGGCACTTAAGTTCCCTTTTATTTTACCTGGTTTTGTTTCAAGTAGCTCCCAAGACAGTTAAATTTTTAACAACATGAGATTCCCATTTTCTCCTTTTCCATAACTTGTGGGTTTAACAGAGCTCTGCATAATCAGTATTCCCATATATAATCCAACTTTCTTTTGTTGCAAGGAAAATTCACCTTCCTCCAGTAAAGGAGAGACTGTAATGTTAAAATTACAGTTGACTCTTGGGGATTTTGAGGGACAGCTGCCAAAAATTAGAAATACTTTTAACTGCTTTAATAGAAGAAATTGTGAATCAATAATGACTTCTTTATTCATTAGCATCTCTAACCCACCGCCTTCCATCTCCAGATGGAAGTGGCTGTTGAAATGCAGAGTATGTAATAAATAATGTGTATTTCAATGTGGATCACTTGACAAATCATTAAAATACTGTCATCTCTGGGGAGGAAGATGTCTTCCACTTAAACAGGCACTTGATCAGTTTTACAGTAGATGTGAAGTGAAAAGAAAAAAAAATAAATCAACTTTTTTTCTGGGATCTATCAAAGCAGTTTTAAGTGCATAGTTCCCTGTAAGTTTGATGGCCACAGTGAATGAGTACCTCGGGTTTTTTTGTCTTTTGCTCTCTCCATGGCTCCCACTCCCCAGGCAGCCTCATGGTCTATGTCTGTGTGTCAGGGCATTAGCTTATACCTTTTTCAGTGGGAAGAAATGCTGCTTTGTGAGTCCACACTATGTTTTCCATAGTCTCTAGGCTTACCTTCGGTCTCTGATGCTGATCCACCAGCACCCTGTTTAGTTTATGCAGTCCAGCGAAGGCATAAAATCACACAGCCATGGCTTGCACAGTCACGGTACAAGCTTTGTGGTGGATAAAGCTTTATGCCCTCCTCTGCTCTCCCAATTTGCCAGTGATCCCAAAATGCATTAGATACAATGGGAAGTAAACCCTAGCACTGGGGTGATTGCACACCACACTAACAAAACAGCACATCACCACCGTAGCAGTACCTTTAGGATAAATTGTTGTGCATCTGTACTCTTTTTTTTTTTCTTTTCTTTTCTTACAGAATAGCTTGAGTTTGCACACAGCAATGTTAAATACGAATTCACACGTATGAGCCTGTCCCGCACACGGCAGCTTACGTGTTGAAGGGGAACCGAGCTGTACTAGCATCAGCAGAATGAAACACTCGGTGTTTGCAGTTAAATCCATCTAAAATGGTACATGGCGGAGTTGTAGGCCACTAATTAAAAATAAAATGAAATGTGTTTTCTGTGTTAACAATGCAGTGGTAAAACAATCCAGCCAGCTTACAGTGGTTCCTGAGAAGGGTATCAGAACTGCTCGAGGAGGTGTCTTTAAGTGTTAAACACTAGTATTCTGATTATCCCTAACTCAGATTGCTTCAGTGTCTCTTCCTTACGCTAATAAAAATGGTTCAGCACAGTCTCTGTGTCCCATTAGAGTTGAAGTATTTCATTTTTCCCTCGGGCTTTCTTTCATGTATTACGACCCATTTTTTCACATATTTTTCAGATGTGGGTTTGGCTTTTGGGTTTTTTTTTTCTCAGTCAGGTCAGAAACACACCTTGATATATTGTATAGCAGTAACAAAAATCCAAAAAGCTAAGTAACTCTTCATCATTGTTATAGGCCAAGCAATGCATATTTCTTGCCAATTTTATTGCTGTCTGTCCAAGAGTGAAGCATAGCTTCACGTAGGCTTCGCCTTGCTTCACTCTGGCGTACCATAATCTGGAGAAAATGAAATCGTGTGGCATGTGCAGTTGAAGTCCTGTGCCATTTAACTTACAGAGCATTTTATTTCAGCTGTCTTTTAAACAGTTCCCAGACTAGTTCATTACAACTGCCGCTTGCAATTGCTCATGTTCCTTCTGGTAATGTGTTCTGCAAACCCTTCCAAATATCATGGAAATCTAAGGTTTCATTTCTCTCTGAGGCCAACATCTGTTTGTGCAATATTGCAGTAAAAGTATAACTGTATTTTTCTTCCGTTAAGAAAGTATGAGTGAACAGGGCTTGATCAAGCAAAGTAATAAAATATTTGCTTAAAAATCAGCCAGGTACTTTTCAGAACAACAAAGAAAATATCATGAGAGATGGTTCATCTTCTAGTCTTAGGGAAGAGTTCTGTGCGTGGCCATGTCATTCCTTGGACTATTTCTTATTTCAAAGCCTTGGAATAAAAAGATGTTCCATTCCACTCACTGTGAAGTTAGGTGTGTGCTTTCACAGGTGTATTCTGCAGAAGACACTTTCCAGTACCAATAAAGCAGTAACTCTCTGCAGTGCCTCTCTCGGTGTTACACAGTTCGTCAAGGGTTTTGCTCCCCACGGTAATCTATAGCAGCCAAAGGCTGGAAAGTCAGTTTTCTCCAAGGAGTGACTCCTCCATGGGTGAAAAGCACAAAACCTCGTTGGAGGCGCACACACATTCCACTGCATAGTCACATAACTGTCAAAAGGCAGTGCTTGGAAAATAGTGATTCTTACAAGGGACAGCTTGTGATGTACTGAAATGGGTGTCATAGGCAGCGCCAGCAGCATCCTGGCTGCCTTCCCCTCCTCCAGGTTTCTTTAGGGGTCTCTACTGAGGTTTTAAAGGCAGACTTGGAGCAAATGGCACAGTGTTCATTCACGTTTTTAGCAGCTGTCCTACCGTTCACAAACTGCGACATATGGGAGGCAAAAGAGCTGTTTGAGGGGCAAGGAGTGAGTTGGCAATAAAGACAACCATCTCCGGCAAAGGTACATATTGATCGGGGTGGGGTGTGGTGCGTGGCCATGAGGTCATGTCCCCTCACCTCACCAAGTGTCACCATTCCTGACACAGCCTATGATGTCACAGCAAGTTGAAGTCTTCTCTGCTGTCACCCTTTGACATTGCTGGTACTTCCCACCACAGTATATTGCACAGAAAATAACACAGGATTTAGACAAATCTTGCTTGTATAAAAGGCAGATTTAAGTAACATGAAAAAAGGATTCTTTTACAGCCTTATTAATAGTGAAGGGAGAAGGAAATCCCATATTAGTTCTAAAGTCTTTTGTAAGCAGTGCAGTTACAAGGGACGACAAAACCTTTCCTATTACCATTGTAGGAGTATTTTCCAATCTATTAGATTCTGAAAATAGGGATTTCTTTGTCAGGCTCTGAGTAGGTTTTATAATTAGGGATTTTTTGCCTCCAAAGTCATATCCTTACTATTTCTTTTGATCTGAGCAGTAAGCATTTAAATTTAATTATGGTTTTCAGCCTACCATAGAGCAGCATAACATCATCAGCCATCTAATGTAAATTACTTATGTCTAGGTGCCTATCCAGTAATCTGAGTAGACTTCAATAACTGCAAATGTTTTTCTTCTGTTAACTGTAGGTTCTTGTCAAGGTGTTGGATAACAATGATAATGGCCCAGAATTCTCTCACCCAAGTTACGATGTCACCATTTCAGAGGACATCCTCCCTGATACTGAAATTCTGCAAATTGAAGCTATAGACAGAGATGAAAAGCATAAGCTGAGCTACACTATTCACAGCAGCATCGATACAGTCAGCGTGAGAAAATTCAGAATTGATCCCAGCACTGGGGTGCTCTATACTGCTGAGAGGCTAGACCACGAAGCTCAAGATAAGCACATCCTTAATGTCATGGTAAGAATGCAATATTCCCTCGGCTCAGGGCACAGGCCCTGCTGCTTCAGGTGCATACGTGCTTTCGCCTTTGCATGAGCAAAGGACTCTTAGTGCAGTAAGTAGTCATTCATTTCATCGTGCCTGCCCTGCTGTGTATTTATTTCACAATTTTATTTAGGCATTTTGGGAAACTCATTGTGAATTCATTGTATGGAATATGATATGATTTGCTATCTCAAGAGAGAGCAGGCTGGAAACTATTTAATCTCTTGGCATCTGGTCCTCTCACTCAAGGTAATTTTCGGAGTTTCTGAAGTGAGGCTGAAAGTTATTTGAGAAGTTATTCACAGGGAGATAGCTGCTTTCTTGCCGTAGAGAATGCTACAGCTTCTCTGAATACGACTCATTTGTAGTTTACTTTTATGGACTTATTTCAGTACGTCAGCTGTTGATACACTAAATAGCTTTCAGCTACATTTCCAAATGTTTGGGTGTGCAGAAGAAGATTAATTACCATTTTTTGCTCCGCGTTCCTAAATTACTAAACATAAGCCTGTCTGTTTTCAAGTGAAAGTTGTGTATTATGTACCAGAGGTTAATAAGAAAAACAATCTGTGTTAGTTGAAACATAGTAGTCCACTGTTTTCTTTAACTTAAGACTCCTGAAGAAGAGACACTTGAATGAACAGCTCACGGTGTGTTAGGTACAGGCCCATCTCTGGGCAGGGGAGCCCAGGAATCAGAAAGCTGCTGTGAGATCCAGTGAGCAGGAGCTGAGTGGGGTCTCGCTCCCAGTGTGACAAGCTGCAAGTCCTTGGGCGAGCAGGCTAAGAAATAAATACAAACTGAAGCACAGAGTGACATGGCTGATAGAGGTCATTTTGCGGTGCTTTTGTTTGATGTCCACCTAATAAAATAGGGAACTTATTCTACTTACGGAGAACCAAACTTTGGGAATCATGTTGGCAGGATTATCAGCATAGCAATGCTGAGATGTTTTAGTGTGGGATTGAGAGAGGTGCGATAAATGATGCCTCTTTTGGGAGTGCTCAGCATTTAAGGTAATTCCTACTGTTTGCTATTGGTATCATCATCTTCAAAAAGGTATGTACATACATAACGATGAAAAAGTTCATTGGCAGCTACGAGCACCAGACTGACACATGCCTGACCGTAGTGGGTAACATTGTTCATAGCTCTATGAAAGAAGGAACAGTGGGCAAGGTATGTTTGCCTCTATGCTTAGAAGCAGGGAGTAGTAGGGTAAAAGCATGACCATTAAGCATGTATTAAAAAAAAGATATTTCATGCAAACCTAAACCGAAATTTAAAATTTCCTGTGTTTGCCGCTTCAAAAATTCACGTTGCGATGATTCAGTGCCATGCATTTTTTCACAAGTGAAAAAAAAATGTCTCTAAGCTCTTCCTATTTCTTTAATTATACTATGTACCATCTTTTGTGTTAATGTATTTTAGACTGCTCTTTGGGACAAATGGATTTTTTTTATTACTTTGTATTAAACAGAGCTGAAGGTATTATTAGCACTCAGATGACTAATATTTATGAAGTTTTGTTGAATGGATATCAAGATGGGTATTACGCTCTTGTTCGATAGGTCCGAGATCAAGAATTCCCTTATAGAAGAAACCTGGCCAGAGTCATCATAAATGTGGAAGACTCCAATGACCACAGTCCGTACTTCACCAGCCCATTGTACGAAGCCTTGGTGTTTGAATCAGCAGCAGTTGGATCAGCAGTCTTGCAGGTCACAGCTTTGGACAAAGATAAGGGAGAAAACGCAGAGCTTATCTACACTATTGAAGCAGGTTAGGATGGAGATTGAAAATGTAGCATCCTGATTCATGCCATACACAGAGTCATGCTGTGATGGTGGTCTGTCTTGACATGCAAATCAGGTTCTTTGGTATGCCCTCCCTGTAGAGTTGGGCAAAGAAGACACCTCCTTGTCAGCTGTTTATTTATTTTGAAGCTACGATACCCAAAACCTGTCAGAACAGAACCTTATTCACGTTCACTAGATGGCTACAGGGCCTTTTACCTCTAAGTCATCACAGAAGATAGTTATTGAAAACTACAGACAGTGACTTGTTTTCAGGTTGTTGGCTTCAGTTAAGTACACAGTGGATCCTCCATAAGCAAATGCCACAACAGCTGGTACGTCCTGGCATCTTTGCCAGTATTCAGATCAGAGGAGCGTGGAGACCAACACTGGGCCGATGCTAAAAACTTCTGCCAGCAGAGCCTTAGCACTTTACTGGCTCAAGGTCTCTTGAAACTAACAGAGGGCATGATGACACCAGATTCAAATTGCTTTTCCTGTTAAATTGTGGATATTTACATTCAACACACAATCTGTACCAGCAAAAGCATTTCTCTGCTGGTGTAACAGAAGGGTCATGGGAAATCTGCATTATCTCTGCCACGCATGCGAGTGAACGGAACTTTCTCTGGCTCATATGAAGCTGAAGTTAAGAATTATCTCTTGAGATAAATCATATATATAAGAGTAGTTCCTGGAAAAGGAGAAAAAGAAGTAGACATTTCTAACCATCAGATGTTTCATTTCTTTTTTTGTTTTGTTTTTAGTAATATAAATATTTCCATTGTAATAATGCCCTAAGAAGAAGTCTCATATATTGCAGATTGTCCCCATATTAACCAGATCACTAACCTTTCCCAGAGTTAGGCTCTGATCGTACAGAATCGTTTTTTATCCCTATATTATTAGAAAGACTTGTCACTAGCTAGGATGGCTTACATCAATTAGGATCAGGCTAAGTGACAAAAAATAAGTAATGAAATAAGAATATCTACACCATCTCATATTGATTTAACTTCATGATAGTTCAAGCTCAGACCTAAATTAAGCTAATGTAACCTGAAACTTAGAGAAGACCCCAGGAATGTTTCCTGTCATTACCTTGTATGCTCTGTGGCAGTAGAGTCCCTTAAGCAAACCAGGAGGTAGAGTATTTTGCAGCTAAAAGTGCTGATCTTAGACCCTTGTGAACCTACAAAGATCTTAGCACTACAAAGTAAATATTTCCTTTATGCACTAGATTTGGTCTTACCAGTTATTTCTTAGTATTCTCCAGTGGCCTTTAACTTAGATCAGGGGAGGTTTTACACTTGCCCAGGCAGAAAAACACTGTGCCTTATAGAACAAACTGTGAGCAGACCAGGTCAGATTCCTGGGGTCATGGTTTTCAAGACTGTTCCCAGCTTTTTCTTGACACCTTATTACTATTATGGGCTCCAACCCAATCATCTATAGCTGCCACCACAATGTAAAGAGCAACCTGGCGTGTTATGACTCCCATAGACTAGTAATAGTCATACATGATGCAGACAGAAAAAGATAATTAGAAAGGATACTTTAGCTATGAGATGGTCCTTTTTAGTCTGCATGTTTTTCTCTTTTCTAGATGCTCTCTATTCCATCTTGTTTCTCTTTTCTCCTGAGCTCTCCCTGCAGTGTCAGACTTCAAGCTTCCATTTACTATAAGCCACCCACTCTCCCAGTTTCATTACCCACAGATGTTCCAATTCCAGATGCATCAAAATTCAGTTTCTGTGATCCATAAAATCTGCAGTTGAGGATACTGGTTTTAACTGCAGCATTCAGATTGTACACAGCCTTTTCACTCAGAGGAGTTACATCCCCTCACATGTGAAGAGAGCAGTTGGTAAAGAAAGTTGCTTTTGTGTAATAATTTCATAGCAAATTCCTAAAGGAGAAGAACCAGCTCTGGCCTTACATGAGGCAGTCGGTGGCTAAAAATTATTTGTATTAGCAAGTACTGACAGAATAGCTGCAGCAGCATTTATAGTGTCTACAAATGTGACAGATACTGTGATCTTTATGCAAATTTGTAGCTCTGGCAGAATCTCAGCTCCTCAGTGAACAGCACAATTTTTGTTTTCGCTACTAGAGTAAACTTCACTGATCTGAAAGGATGGATATAAATAGCAAGCCACTACCAGTATTGAACTACATACAGTATAGTATGTGGCTTAAATTAGCTTCCAAGCCCCAGGATTTAAAACAGATAGCAAATCGCATCTTAAAAATGGTTTACACTAACACACTTCATGTAGGATTCCATGTATTTGGTATTCCAGATAAAATTTTCACATTTACTGCTGCACAGCACCTGTAACAATCATCATTTTTTAAAATTCTCTTGTTTATTACCAGTTACTTGTGTCATATTTCTCTCCAGGTCATGGATGAATGCTCGACTGTAGACTGGAAGCAGTTCTAGTTTTTAGAGTGTAAATTACAATCACAGGAACATGTTGTAAAGATTGGAATAGCTGTAACTCAGTACGTGCTGTTTGTATTTAGATCAAATCCAGGAAAAGAGTCTGTATGCTTACACATGCCCTGTACACACACAGCATCCTGTACTTTAAGCAGACATTTAAGGAAACAACATCATATAGATTGCCTAATAAACATGGTCTGTAATTACAGGGTAGGGATACATATCGAAAGCTTTGAATCTGTCTTGCTAAAGAAAAGGTTGGCAAAAATACTAAAAAGGAAAAAAGACCCCAAAGAAAGTCCTTGATCCAAACTCACTGTTTTCACCTTAATGCAGTCAGTGATATCCCTGCTTTCATGTTATAACAGACAGTTCATGACATTTTCTGCTAAATCTCATTCATCTAGATTCGTCCTCCTCAGAGATCATACGATAAACCCCTGTGCCCCAAGATACTTGAATATCTTTTCTATGCTATTTGTTCTGTTTTATTTTTCTAAATGCCACTTTAACCTTTTTATATTCAGTTCTTTGAATCTTGAACTACTGTAGTCTTCTCTCGGTTGCTTAATATCCCCTTCAATTAAGAGCCTGAGTTGTTATCCATTTGTCATGTAATTGGCTTGTTAGCCTCTCATCTGGTTTCTTTGCCTTAGGTGTACATGTATATGACTAATTCCCATAATTTAGGGATGATTTTTCCTACTTCAGTAGTAATGAACATGCAGCACTTGCTCAGATACCGCAACTCAAGAGTCAAGATATAGATAGCAGCAGCTCAGTTTCTGAAGGCTGGAACACACGTACCATCTACTGAGATACCTGATTTTCAGAAAGGAAGGGTGGCAGGACCTTTAGAATTCTTTTGTTTGTTTAGAGGCTTTTTCCCAACAATTGCCTTTAACAAATTGCAGCTAATTGTTCCTAGTTTAAATTATCGTTATGTGTGTTGAATTTAATTTCTGATTTGCATCCCGTATTTGTGTTTTAGGAAACACGGGAAACACATTCAAGATTGAACCCGTTTTAGGGATCATTACATTACTGAAGGAGCCAGACTTAACCACCATGGGACAGTTTGTTTTGTCAGTCAAAGTGACTGATCAAGGTTCGCCACCACTGTCTGCAACAGCAATTGTGCGGATATCTGTGACGATGGCAGATAACTCCCACCCAAAGTTCACTCTCAAAGATTACCAGGCGGAGGTTAATGAAAATGTGGATATTGGTACTTCTGTTATCTCTCTGTCTGCAATCAGTCAGTCCACGTTAGTTTATGAGGTTAAAGATGGGAATGTGGATGGAGTCTTCACTGTAAACCCGTATTCTGGAGTGATCACCAGTCAAAAAGCCCTTGATTATGAACGTGCTTCTTCCTATCAGCTCATCGTACAGGCAACAAATATGGCAGGCATGGCATCAAATGCCACTGTGAACATTCAGATTGTTGATGAAAATGATAACCCACCGGTTTTTCTCTTCTCTCAGTACTCTGGCAGCATAAGTGAAGCTGCTCCCGTAAACAGCATAGTCCGGAGTGCAAATATCAGTCCCCTCGTGATACGTGCCACTGATGCTGACAGCAACCAGAATGCTTTGCTTGTCTACCAGATTGTTGAGTCTACAGCTAAAAAGTATTTCACGGTAGATTCCAGCACAGGTGCAATCAGAACAATTGCAAATTTAGATCATGAAACAATTGCCCACTTCCACTTCCGTGTGCATGTTAGAGACAGTGGGAATCCTCAGCTTACAGCGGAGAGCCCCGTTGAAGTGACTATCGAGGTAACTGATGTCAATGACAACCCACCAGTCTTCAGCCAGGCTGTATTTGAGACAGTCCTGCTCCTGCCCACATATGTTGGTGTTGAGGTTCTCAAAGTCAAGGCCACAGACCCAGATTCAGAGATCCCTCCTGAATTAACATATAGTATAATTGAAGGCAATATGGACCATTTTTTAATTGATTCAAGCACAGGGGTACTCACCATTAAAAACAATAGCCTCTCCAAAGACCACTATATGCTAATAGTAAGAGTATCTGATGGGAAATTTTATAGCACTGCTATGGTGACAATAATGGTAAAAGAAGCCATGGATAGTGGGCTCCATTTCACACAGAATTTTTATTCCACTTCTATCTCAGAAAACATCACCAATCTCACCAAGATTGCTGTGGTGAATGCTGTTGGTAACCGCCTTAATGAGCCTTTGAAATACAGTATATTAAACCCAGGCAACAAATTTAAAATCAAATCCACCTCAGGAGTCATTCAGACGACTGGCATCCCCTTCGACCGAGAGGAACAAGAGCTGTACGAGCTGGTGGTGGAAGCAAGCCGTGAACTCGATCACCTTCGTGTCGCTCGAGTGGTGGTGAGGGTTTACATTGAGGACATAAATGACAATGCCCCAGTGTTTGTAGGCCTTCCGTACTATGCTGCTGTGCAAGTTGATGCTGAGCCTGGTACCCTAATATATCGAGTGACGGCTATTGATAAAGATAAGGGTGAAAATGGTGAGGTGTCCTATCTTCTGAAGGAAGACTATGGACATTTTGAAATTGATAGAGGAACTGGCAGTGTCACTTTAAAAGAAGCCTTCAATTCCGATTTATCTAATATAGAGTATTTGGTTGTCATTCTCGCAAAAGATGGCGGGAACCCATCGTTGTCTGCTTCTGTAGAGCTCCCCATTACTATCGTTAACAAAGCGATGCCTGTGTTTGACAAGCCCTTCTATACAGCTTCCGTGAATGAAGATGTAGAAACGCACACGCCAATTTTAAGCATAAATGCAACCAGTCCAGAAGGCCAGGGTATCATTTATATCATTGTTGATGGAGATCCCTACAATCAGTTTAATATCGATTTTGATACTGGAGTTCTGAGTGTCATCAGCCCACTGGACTATGAAATAAATTCTCTTTTCAAGCTGATGGTGCGAGCCAGCGATGCCCTCACTGGTGCTCGAGCTGAGGTCACTGTGGACTTGATCATTAATGATGTGAATGATAATCCTCCAGTTTTTGATCAGACAGCTTATAATGCAACTTTGTCTGAAGCATCTTTGATTGGGACTCCTGTACTGCAGGTTGTTGCTATTGATGCCGACTCAGACAACAACAAGATTGTGCAGTATCAGATAGTCCAGGACACGTTTAACAGCACAGACTATTTCCATATAGACAGCACCAGCGGCCTAATTCTGACAGCCCGGATGCTGGATCATGAACTCATACAGCAGTGCAGCTTGAAAGTCAGAGCAACCGATAACGGGTTCCCACCACTGAGCAGTGAGGTTCTTGTCAGTATCTCAATAACAGATATGAATGACAACCCTCCAGTTTTTAACCAGTTAATATATGAATCGTATGTGAGTGAACTGGCCCCTCGAGGTCATTTTGTGACTTGTGTCCAAGCCTCTGATGCTGACAGCTCCGATTTTGACAGACTGGAATACAGCATCTTATCAGGAAATGATCGGACCAGTTTTCTTATGGACAGCAAGAGTGGCGTTATCACGCTTTCCAACCACCGGAAACAGAGAATGGAGCCCATGTACAGCCTAAATGTGTCTGTGTCAGACGGGCTGTTCACCAGCACAGCTCAGGTGCACATACAGATCCTTGGGGCCAACCTCTACAGCCCTGTGTTTTCGCAGAGTGTTTACGTTGCAGAGGTTAGAGAAAATGCTGCTCCTGGAACTAAGGTAATCCATGTGAAGGCAACAGATGGGGATTCAGGTGTATACAGCCAGATAAGCTACTCCATAATAAATGACTTTGCCAAGGACCGATTTTTGATTGATAGCAATGGGCAGATTCTGACAACTGAGCGGTTAGACCGAGAGAGCCCGCTGGAGAGCGACATTGGTATATTTTTGAGAGCCCTCGATGGCGGGGGCAGGACTACATTTTGCACTGTGAGGGTGATAGTAGTGGATGAGAATGACAACGCTCCCCAATTTCTGACAGTTGAATACAGAGCAAGTGTAAAGGCAGATGTTGGGAAAGGTTACTTGGTGACGCAAGTGCAAGCAGTAGATCCAGATGATGGAGCCAATTCTAGAATTACCTATTCTCTGTATAGTGAAGCCTCTGTTTCGGTAGCTGATCTGCTGGAAATAGATCCAGACAACGGATGGATGGTCACCAAGGGTAGCTTTAACCAGCTGAAAAACACAGTTCTGTCATTCTTTGTCAAAGCAGTCGATGGTGGCATTCCCGTAAAGCATTCCCTCATACCTGTCTACATCCATGTTTTGCCTCCAGAAACTATTTTGCCTTCCTTTTCTCAACCCCAGTATTCTTTTACCATAGCAGAAGACACCGTCATAGGCAGTACCATTGACATTCTGCATGTTTTGCCTAATCCGGGCGCTTTGTACAGCACAGTTAATGGTGAGCTGACTGAAAACAACAAAGATGGGGTTTTCATCATAGAGCAAGACACGGGGCTCATAAAGCTGGATAAGAGACTTGACCATGAGACAAATCCTGCTTTCCACTTCAAAGTTGCAGCCACCATTCAGTTAGACAAAGTAGACATTGTGTTGACTGTGGATGTGGAAGTTAAGGTATTGGACGTAAATGACAACAAGCCCGTGTTTGAAACAGCTGGCTATGATGCTATAATAATGGAAGGGATGCCCATAGGAACAAAACTTATTCAAGTTAAAGCGGTTGATGCAGACTCGAGTGCAAATGGACAGGTCACGTATATGCTTGCGGTGGAATCAGAGCTGGAGAAGATCACAGAAGCATTCACCATTGATAGCAACAGTGGCTGGATCAGCACGCTGAAGGATCTGGACCATGAAAAGGATCCTGCTTTCACCTTTGCAGTGGTGGCCTCAGATCTGGGGGAAGCTTTATCCTTGTCCTCAACCACCTTGGTCTCCGTTACCGTGACAGATATAAATGATAACGCACCAGTCTTTGAGCATGAGGTGTACAGAGGGTCAGTGAAGGAGAGTGACCCGCCGGGGGAAGTTGTGGCTGTTCTTAGCACTTGGGATGAAGACACATCTGATGTCAACCGACAGGTTAGCTACCATATTACAGGTAAGAAGCAACTTGCATGCTTTCTCCCCAGAATCAGCTTTACTGAAGAACTGTTCATGTGTCCAGTTTTAGGTGAACATTTAGCATGGTTTCACCTAAATTATCACTGTGAATCAAGTAACTGCAACTCTCTCTATCTTCTTTTTTTTTTTTTTTTAATTTTAAGTTGGACAGAATTTGCAGAAACTACCAAAGCTGAAAAGAGGGAAAGGGAGTGTGTGTCTGTCTGTCCAGGTTATTCTCTCTCTAATTTCGAAGATTAATGCTTTATGATTTTCTGCAGTGCAATCTAGTGTGACCCATCAACCCATCATAATTGATGTGTCACCTTGGAAACCGTCTTGACAATGTTCCAACCAAGGGAAGAAGAACATTTTATTCTTAAATAGAAAATCCTTACATTTCCAAACATTTAATTTTTTTAAATATCTTTCCATTTGGGTTTGGTTTTGGGGTTTTTTTGAGATAGGAAAGTGCATGCAAGAGGCACTTTGAAATACCACTCTTTAGCGGGGGTGGGGAGGTGCTGGAAAGAATTAATTTTACTTTGGAAGAAGTGGAGGGTATGCTGTTTCTTATCAGCACAGGTTTCCGGCCAGGGAAATAGTAATCCACCAAGAAGGACTGGTTACCTGCCATGCATTATTATATACAGCATAAGGCAATTTTGATTACATTACTAACACATTTTTCAAAGTGTGGTAACATTGCTCTTTCCTATTGTGCTAGATTTATTATCATTCTTTTCTCCTAGATTCAGACTGGCTTTTGTGTGAGTATGTAATGAGTGATAGGGATGAGAAGGTGCAGTTATTTTTCTGCCTACAGCTTGCATTGTTCAATAAATTTTGTTAGGGAACAACTTTGTCACTCCCCCAACCTTCACCATCCAAGAGTTAATACTAATTACATAGTAATAACCACATTATTGGGTAAATTCAAATTTTTTTCACTGGATAGGATTAGAATTACACAAAGCATGTTGAGGAAAAGAAGATTATCATGAGTAGTCAGCATGAATTCAGCAAGGGAAAGTCATGCTTGCCCAATCTGCTTTTTATGATGGCATCACTAGATGGATAGACAAGGGGAGGCAGTGGATGTGGTCTGCCTTGACTTCAGCAAAGCTTTTGACATGGTCTCCCATGGCATCCTCATAGACAAGCTTAGGAAGTGCAGACTGGACCATTGGACGGTGAGATGAATTGGGAACTGGCTGGAGGAAAGATCTCAGAGAGTTGTGGTCAGTGGGGCAGTGTCTAGTTGGAGGCCTGTGGCTAGTGGCATCCCCCAGGGGTCAGTGCTGGGTCCAGCCTTATTCAATATATTCATCAGTGACCTGGATGAAGGGATAGAATGTACTCTCAGCAGGTTTGCTGATGATCAATCTGGTAGGATTGGCTGCCATGCTAGAAGGCCGTGCTGCCATCCAGCATGACCTGGACAGCCTGGAGAGCTGGGCGGGGAGAAATCTAGTGCAATTCAATAAGAGTAGGTGTCAAGTACTGCATCTGGGGGAGAAAAACGTCATGTATCAGTACAGGTTGGGGGTTGTTCTCTTGGAGGGCAGCTCTGGGGAAAAGGACCTTGGAGTCCTAGTGGACAACAGGATGACATGAGCCAACAGTGTGCCCTCCCGGTTAAGAAGGCCAATGTCATACTGGGATGCATTAAGAGGAGGTGGCCAGCAGGTCGAGGGAAGTTATCCTCCCCCTCTACTCTGTGCCGGTGAGGCCTCACCTGGAGTACTGTGTCCAGTTCTGGGCTCCTCATTTCAGGAAGGACAAGGAACTACTGGAGAGAGTCCAGTGCAGGGCCACTAAGATGATGAAGGGCCTGGAGCACCTTCCATATGAGGAAAGGCTGAGAGAGCTGGGGCTGTTTAGCTTGGAGAAGGGGGAGGAGGAGGGGCTGAAAGGGGATCTTGTCAGTGCTTATAAGTATCTAAAGGGTGTCAAGAGGAGGGAGCCAGGCTCTTCTCAGTGGTGTCCAGTGACAGGACTAGGGGTAATGGCCATAAACTGGAAAACTGAAGGTTCAACCTGAACATGAGGAAATACTCCTTCACTGTGACAGTGACAGAGCACTGGAAAAGGCTGGCCAGAGAGGTGGTGGAGTCTCCTCTGGAGACTTTCAAAAGCTGCCTGGACTTGTTCCTGTGTGATCTACTCTAGGTGATCCTGCTCTGGTAGTGGGGTTGGACTAGATGGTCTCTAGAGGTCCCTTCCAAGCCCTTACCACTCTGTGTCTGTGACTCTATAACTGGATAACAGTTTGTATATTTTATTTTGGAGGATAAGACTCCTTCATTAGCTATCAAATTGGAAATCGCTGTGGGATGGTGTGTAGGG
>NW_010262831.1:17439-17876 GCF_000690775.1 Eurypyga helias
CTCTGTTACACATGAGAAGTAGCATCATTTTCAAAGCAGCCAGAAATTCATTCTGACCATTTACTAGAAAGTCTGGATTCAGTTTAAAGGTTTGCAAAGACTATGTGTTTACAGTGGGATGTGTTATAGGATATTAGAAGTAGAGCCAAAAATAGTCTTATGGATAAACATGGGATTTGGAGGCTTTGGGCAAGGTGAATTAGCTGCCAGTGCCTCAGTGCCCACATATCTAAAAGTAAATAAGTAGTACCTCAACTTGGAGATTTTATGGTATTTGAAGGAGATGGGGGGATCCTAGTATAGAAAGTACTACAGGAAGTGCAAACCTGTCATGTTTGTAATAAAGGTATGTTATTCTGACGTAATCATTAGTTGAAGGTATTGCTTTTTGTGCTAAAGTCTTTCAGTCATCGCAGAGAATCACAGAATGGTTTGGG
>NW_010262832.1:0-282 GCF_000690775.1 Eurypyga helias
CGCAGCGGCGGAGACACCCCCGCGGCGGCAGAATCGGCGGCGAAGACATCCGAGCGGCTGCGGAAGCAACGGCGAACGCATCCCGGCCGCGGTGGAGATGGCGGCGATGACATCCTGCCAGCAGCAGAGACATCCCCGCGGCACCAGAATTGGCGGCGAAGACATCCCCGCGTCGTCGGGGACATCCCCGCGGCGGCAGAAGCGGCGGCGAAGACATCCCAGCGGCGGCGGAGACATCCCGGCGGCGGCGGAAGCGGCGGCGGAGACATCCCTGCGGCAGTG
>NW_010262832.1:390-641 GCF_000690775.1 Eurypyga helias
GCGGCGGCGGAAGCGGCAGCTAAGCCGCCCCCGCGGCGGCAAAGACATCCACGCGGCGGCGGAAGCGGTGGCGAAGACATCCCTGTGGTGGCGGAAGCAGCGGCAGCAGAAACGGAGACATCCCGGAAACGGCGTAGACATCCCGGCGGCGGAGGAAACAGCCTGGTTTTGGCGGAGACATCCCCGCAGCGGTGGAAGCTACAGCGAAGACATCCCAGCGGCAGGGGAGACGGCGGCGGCGGCACCAGGGG
>NW_010262833.1:0-921 GCF_000690775.1 Eurypyga helias
GCGAGAAATAGCATGTTCCAATCGGCCACCATCGACCCGATTCCCGTCTCTTTCATGGTAAAATATCGTCCCCGTTAAAGTCGGGAAACGACCCGAAAGGAAACGACAGTGAAGGAGTCCCGGTCCCTCCATCTGCAAACGGCTCCTGCTCGCAGAGCCGGTATTAAGCCTGGGCTTTGCCAGGCAAGATCGGCTGCAGAAACAAATCAAACCCAGAAAAAGTACCTAAGCTACACCCGTCCCGAAATGGTTTAGAAAAGGGAAACCCTGGACTGAAGGAAACCAGATGGTGGGACCCCAGACACGTATGCGCACACGCTCCCGGCCGTGTGCATCCCCACACGGAGCGCGGGCAGGGTTTTAATCACGGCTTTGCACGCCGAGGTGAGAAATGATGCGGTCTTCCCGAAACAGAAACCCTACCGATCTGCCCGAAAACACTGCCTTGTCATCGTCCCACTGTTCCCAGGAGTGCAGGGCTGGGAGGGAAGCATTTTTCCTTGAGCAGTTTTTAAATTTTTCTGCTCTCCTCTCTGAAGTACTTAATTCCAGACAGCCTCCCTTCCCATCTCCCGTTTTTATCCGATTCTGCTTCACATTTCACGTTAAGTTGCGCTACCAAACGTGCCTGGGGCTGAGAGCTGGCGGGGTGGGGAGAGTCTTCAAAAAAGTCTCAAAAGTATGGATTAAAAAAAAAGGCCATCAGCCAATCAGGATTTTTTTTTTCTCCTTTAAATCGACTTTCACCGTCCGTCCCGCCTGTCTTAATGAGGCGTTTGGTCGAAGCACGTTACGTCGGCGTTTTGATGCCCCGCAAACCTCTTTAGCAGGTGGATCCCCCTGGTCCAGGTTTTCCCTCCGGGGCTTTTTCCTCCCTCGTGGGAGCTGGCCAGAGCCCCTGCGAGCTGCAAAACACAACGA
>NW_010262834.1:0-2334 GCF_000690775.1 Eurypyga helias
ATCCCCCGGCTGTTTCCCTTGCCCCCAGTCAGACCAGACACGAAACGTTTACGTACTTTTTGCTGCCCAGAGGCCTCTTGACTTTCTGCTGTTGGTGATGCCCGGGCCTGGTGTCCTGACAAAGGAGAACAATTCCTGTCAGCAGCGCCTTTCCCACTGCTGGGTTACACATCAGCACACCCCGAGAAGGGACACACCTCCCCTTGGAGAGGGAACCACCGTCTTCTGCAACAGGGAACTGGTCACCCTTTGCAATTTAATTAAACTGGAATTAACTGGAATCAAACCAGGGACTAGCCGGCCATGACAAAAGCCAGTCCCTCCTGTGCCCTAGGGCACCGGTGCCATCATGGTACCTGCTCCCTGACAGACCTGACCACGCAACCGCCAGTACTTACGGCCTAACCCATCCCTTGCTACACAGCACTGACTTCCTCAGCGAGACAACTGCCATTCCCATGCCAAGGCTGTTGCCTCATCCCTCTTTCACTCCCCCTTTTCACCTGTGTCTGTTCTGCCCGCCCCCAGCAGCTGCCCAGATGTTCCGTGTCACACCACAGAACCCTTCTCTTTTTAAGAAAGCTTTTGTCACCTGCTGCTCCTTGTGCTCCCACCACCACCCTCATGGAACAGCTACCACTCGACACTGCCCCATCAGCACAAGCACTTGAGTGGGCTCTGTTGTTCCCGGCGCGCAGACCGTCTCTTATCCCCTCCTCCTGGGCACTGACAACAACCCAATGTCCTTCACTGGGCACTGGGACAGACGCCTGTTGTATGGAGCGGAAAACAAACCCATCGCCCAGAGGAGGTAAATGGGAGACAGCAGCTGTGACCTCGGGCAGAGATGGGGTTTGCCACCTACACGAACTGGCTCAGAAACAGGGAGAAAAGAGACACAGAGACATTACCAACTTTCCTTACAGACAAACCGGAAAACCCAACCTCAGCCTGGGTTGTCTGCACTCACCCTCAGTCTGCACGGGAACAAGCTGCGGTTCCCTGTTCCCAGAACCACTGGCAGTGAGGGACACCCCAACCTCCTGGTAAGAAATTCTGTGGCGGACAGGGACATCAACTAGAGGAATTCCTAAACTGTGACTGTGGAGGGTCACGACTCCACTTGAGTCTCCAGCCCCAGCGCCTCCTCTCGTGGAGGGGTTGGGGGAGCAGGAGAGGCTCAATGGCTTCACTGAGGCCGTCGCAATCCCCGTGCCGCCAGGTCAACCCAAGGTCCGTGTCTGTGGTACTGTGACAGGGCTCACATGTATCTAGGAGTGCCAGTGGCTACATGCGGGAAACGCCTCTGACAGGGATGTGGAGATAGCTCACTGGAGAGCAGCGGGAAACACACACGCAGCCAAAACCCAATGATCAGCTGGGCTGAGGTTCCCTCAGTGCCCCAACACGGACGGCCACAGCACACGCCTGCACATCGGGGTTAGGGTGGAGAATCCAGGTCAGCTCAGGGTCTGCAATAGAGAATTCCTTTCCTTTCTGGGAGGCTGACAGCAGCCAGCACGACGGGAACATGCGGAGAAGGTGGTGCTTCAGTTGGGAATGTTTTACTTGTACAGTGACCGCTCCTGTGGAAAACTGAGCCCTGATGCGGGCAGGGACGCCCAACGGCTGGACACAGGGAGCAGAACGGCCAACAGGTCGGAAAAGGAGCAGCACCCACCTGGGGCCTGAGGAGATGAAGCAGCTTCACCTGCCAGCAGGGCACTTCTGCCTCCCTATGGCTGCGGGACAATTCCGTGAGCGGGAACACGGCCAGCTCTAGACGGCTGCTCCACAACACACTTGGGGAGAGGGAGCTGAACAGCTCGGGAATGGCCAGCTTGGGACTGGCGAGCTCGGGACCCAGGTGCAGTAACTGCAAGGGAGTCGGTCCTGCTGCCACAGGGGTGTCCCTGGAAGCACTGACCCTCCTGCGCTGCTGTGACTGCTCCCAGCCCCGAGGAAAATCCTGCGAGCCGTGGGGCTGGTGTGATGGCTCCCCTCCACTCCCCTTGGGCAGCTCCCTGTTTCGGTCCCACGCTGCCGTTTGTACCCGCACGCTTCTGTGGGCTACTGGGACACGGGCACCGTCCCCACGGAACACTCGTGCAGCCGAGGGCCAGCAACGCTCTGCCCGGGGGGTGGTCCCTGCCCCGGGTGATGCTGAAACTGCTGGATCTTGTCGCTGTGAAACTCCTCCCAGGACCCCGCTACTCAGGATTAACCCCCAGCAATAGCCCCTCGTTTAGAAACGGGATGATCAGCCGGTGTCTGCCCAAGGTGCAGCAGCTGTTCAGGAGCTGAAAGGTGAGTGCGGCCGCTTTTGTGCTCGGA
>NW_010262834.1:2381-2685 GCF_000690775.1 Eurypyga helias
AGACTCCTCGCTTCCGCACTGCCCACCAGGTGGGCAGCAGAGGTGACTGTTCCCGTCAGAAGGACAACAGACGGCTGTACAGACCGTGAGTTAATCCAGAAGCTGACGTAGTCACCATGGAACTATCCCAGGCAAAGGTGTCACCAGGTCAGCGCTTTCTGGGACACGAAGGAATATGGAATGGGCATGGACATATGAGCGGGGCGATGGTGCCAGTGGGCAGAGCGAGGTGGTGCCGTGCAGAACTCCTGCTGGACACTATTAGACTGCTGCGGAGTCAGATTTGTTTCAACGCTTGCCCCGG
>NW_010262835.1:0-257 GCF_000690775.1 Eurypyga helias
CCCCGCCGCTGAGCATCGCTACGGGCGTCGATGGGATTTTTCCGGCCCTGACCTCGCGTGGAGCTCAGGCCGGAGCAGCACCGCGGTGGCTTTACCTATTTAACCCCCTCGGACCAAGTTTAGCTCCTGGGATGGGGGCCGGGCGTCGATGGGATTTTTCCGGCCCTGACCTCGCGTGGAGCTCAGGCCGGAGCAGCACCGCGGTGGCTTTACCTATTTAACCCCCTCGGACCAAGTTTAGCTCCTGGGATGGGGGC
>NW_010262836.1:0-259 GCF_000690775.1 Eurypyga helias
TGCAGCTGCTGGAGCGGCTTTTCCCGGCCTTAAGTGAAATCCTAGAGGGAAAGGGGAAGCTGAGGGGTGCGAGGGTGGCCGCGCTGCTGAGGAGCTGGAGGAGTGCCGGATGGGGACGGGGCTGTGATTCCCTCCTGCGCACCCGGCAGTGCCAGCACAGGGCTGAGCCTCCTCATCCAGGGTCCCCATCCCGCCCTGGGCAGGGTCTCCGTCCCTCCTTGTCCAGGGTCCCCATCTCTCCTCATCCAGGGTCCCCATC
>NW_010262836.1:472-737 GCF_000690775.1 Eurypyga helias
TGGGGAGGGCCCCCGGGTGCTGGGCAGGGCTGCACCGCTGGGCCCCGCTTTGTAATTTGGGGCAGCTGGAACGTGGGGACCCGCAGGGCTCGGCTCAGCCCACGGTAACCTGCAATTTGGGACATCGCGTCCGTGCTCTGCTTGTAATTTGCTTCCCTGGGCTGCGCTTTGCAGTGCCAGCGAAATACCCCGGGAGGGGGTGTGTGTGTGTGTGTGTTGGAACGGACACACATGACACTGATCCTGCGGAGCTGCACGACAACGT
>NW_010262836.1:1191-1462 GCF_000690775.1 Eurypyga helias
CGTGCACATCCTCGTGCACAGCATCGTGCCAC
Source organism: Eurypyga helias (assembly GCF_000690775.1). Taxonomy (NCBI): domain Eukaryota; kingdom Metazoa; phylum Chordata; class Aves; order Eurypygiformes; family Eurypygidae; genus Eurypyga; species Eurypyga helias. The sequence continues at coordinate 1,224 of NW_010262836.1, forward strand.
ACACAGCATCGTGCACAGCGTCACGCACGGCATCATGCATGGCATCATGTCACGCACGGCCTCGTGCCACACACAGCATCTTGCACGGCCTCGTGCACAGCCTCGTACACAGCATCGTGCCTCACACAGCCTCGTGCCCAGCACTGGGCACAGTCTCATGCCACACACGGCCTCGCGCACGGCCTGTGCACCTACGGCCCCGTGCGCCGCACGCCGCCCTCGCACACTCGCCGACTTGC
>NW_010262837.1:0-2685 GCF_000690775.1 Eurypyga helias
TGGGGCTGGTTGCTGCCGGTTGAAGCAGGAGGCGCACGCGTGTGCCGAGTGGGAAAGGAAACTGGCCTCCGTGCCCGGGGCACGGCGATTTCCGAGCCCGAGACCGGCCGGTTGGAAAGCCAAATGTCCGTACAGAGCAGGGGGAACTCGGAAAAGTGAATGAAATGGGGGGAAAAAATAAGCTACTTCGAAGAGCATCATCAGGTTGATATTATTTAAGAAAAACAAGTGGTTTAAAGCATTGACTGGGGCCAAAGGGGAAATCGTGACACCAGAACCTTAAAACTGCTTTACCGTCATTTGGATTAAACCCGCTCCCGAAGCTCCTTGTTGTACTGCTTGAACAGTTACGGATTAATAAAGAGATGTAGGTTTTTTAAAGGTGTTATTCATTACATTGCTAATGTATTGAAAAAAATATGACCGGGCACAGCCGGATCTATATATAGTCGAGACGGTCACTTACAGAAAATGCCTTATGAAGTACACTGCAGGTACACTGTACGCCTAATAAAGTATTTTTTAATCACGTGCTTTTCCTAGTGGTTTACGGGCAAACCAACAGTCGGTTCCGTGGCAGATGCTGCGCGGTCAGGAAGCCGAGTGTTCTGAAACAGGCAGGTGTGGGAATGCAGAGGGTCTGGAGGAGCACGGCGTCCAGCCAGGCTGGGGGCAGCAGCGACCCTGAGTGTAAGAACACTTCCATGCACTTGGATCCCTCATTTGCCTTTAGCAGAGCTCAAGCGGCTTGCTCCAGTTCCCGTTTTTTTAATTCCCTACTTAGTTTCCTTAAGGTGGAAAATACTAGCTGGGAGAATGTTTTGCCCTCCGCTGTTATGTGGTCTATTCCACTTGTTCCTGCTCTTCATCTGCTTTTTCTTGGCACCAGATCAAGTCACTAGAACTACATTCCTAAGATTTCCAGGATGGCAAAGAACTAATGGAAAGTTGTTCCCTTTTAAATTGGCCTAAATTTTCAAGGAATACAGTTCTCCCCCCGCCCTAGTGAAACTCCTGTGCAGCTGTAAAGGGTTCAGGTACTGGGTCATTTGCACTGGGTAAAAGGGTTATGGATGGGGGGGCAGCGGATGACCATATGGGTCTGTGTGTGTCTCTGTGTGTGTGTGTGTCCGTACGGATGTGTGTGTGTGTGTGTCCGTACGGATATGTGTGTGTGTGTGTGTGTCCGTACAGGTGTGTGCGTGTCTGTATGGATATGTGTGTCTGTATGGATATGTGTGTCCGTATGGATGTGTGTGTGTGTGTGTCTGTACGGAGGTGTGTGTGTGTGTGTTCTCTGTATGGATATGTGTGTCCATATGGATGTGTGTGTGTGTGTGTCCCCATATGGATGTGTGTGCGTGGGTCCGTAGGTAGGTGTGTGCATGTGTGCCCCTATGGATAAGTGTGTGCGTGTCCGTCCGTATGGATGTGTGTGAGTGTCCATCCGTATGGATGTGTGTGCATGCGTGTCCATATGGATGTGTGTGGTGTGTCCATATGGATGTGTGTGCATGTCTGTCTGTATGGATGTGTGTGTGTGTCTCCATATGGATGGATGTGTGTGTCCGTATGGATGTGCGTGTGTGTCCGCATGGATGTGCGTGTGTGTCCGCATGGATGGGTGTGCGTGTGTCTGTATGGATGGGTGTGTCCCTATGGTTGTGTTTGTGTGTGTGTGTCTGTGTGTGTGTCCATATGGATGTGTGGGGGTGTGTGTGTCCCCGTATGGATGTGTGCACGTATCCGTCCGTATGGATGTGCGTGTCCCCGTATGGATGTGCGTGCGTGTGTGTGTGTGTCCGTATGGATGTGTGTGCGTCCGTATGGATGGGGGGGTGTGTGTGTCCGTATGGATGTGCGTGTCCCCGTATGGATGTGCGTGTGTGTGTGTGTGTCCATATGGATGTGTGTGCGTGCGTGTCCACTGTAGACACATGCCCATCCATACAGAGACGCCTACACACACAGAACCTGGGTGTTCCGTAACCCCTGCAATCTCCCTGGGAACTGGCAACACTTTGGGTCTCTTCTCCTACAGCGCTCAGCTCCGCAGCTCCTCACCTCGGCATCGGTACCCCAGCGTGTACCCTCCTCCTGCCACACGTGCTCAATGCTAAAGTCAGAGTCAGGCGAGCAGTCGATTCGGGGTTTTTATTAGTTTTCCAGGTGAGCCCTATGGATGTAAGTCAGAGTCAGGCAAGCAGTCGATTCAGGGTTTTTATTAGTTTTCCAGGTGAGCATTACAGCTGATCATACATCGTATCTAGTTTTCCCACCAGAATGGGTCTAATTTAGTACATCACGGTATTAGTACAGAGAAGCCTGATGCGTGGGCTGAGCTTCCAACCGGCATCCTCACACCCTCGGACACGGCAAGCCAGAACGCCAACCACCTGACAGACACGTGGGTGCTATCTCCCCCAACCACCCAGCCCCACACCCGTCTAGAAGTGAATACAATTGAAAGCAGGAAAAAGATTGGTGTGGTCATTCCCTCCCCCAGCAGAATTTAACAGCTCTAGTTTTGGAGTCTCAGTTAAAAATCCCGGAGTCCGGCAGCACCACCTCCTTACCGGTAGCCGGGTCCTGGCTGGGTGTAGCCCTGGGAGCCGAAGGGAGGCCGGTTGCGGGCGTAGGGGTTGGGCCCGCTGGGCGGGGGGGTCATGGTGCTGCCGGGCGGCG
>NW_010262838.1:0-371 GCF_000690775.1 Eurypyga helias
GCCTTCAACGTGGAGCGCGCCTGCCAGTCCTACTTCGGCTGCGTGCAGTGCATCAGCGGGCCCCTGGGCATGTACCGCAACGCCCTGCTGCAGCAGTTCCTCGAGGACTGGTACCACCAAACCTTCCTGGGCAGCAAATGCAGCTTCGGGGACGACCGGCACCTCACCAACCGCGTGCTCAGCCTGGGCTACCAGACCAAGTACACGGCTCGCTCCAAGTGCCTGACGGAGACGCCCACCCGTTACCTGCGCTGGCTCAACCAGCAGACCCGCTGGAGCAAGTCCTACTTCCGCGAGTGGCTCTACAACGCCCTGTGGTTCCACAAGCACCACCTCTGGATGACCTACGAGTCGGTGGTGACCGGCTTTTT
>NW_010262839.1:0-5005 GCF_000690775.1 Eurypyga helias
GGAAGGAGAAGGGGAAGGGGAAGGGATATTCCAAGTCAGGTTCGACAGAGCTTTGAGCAACCTGATGTAATGAAAAATGTTCCTGCCCATGGTAGAGGGGTTGAACTAGACAGGCTATAAAGGTCCCTTCCAGCACAAGCCATTCTGTGATTCTATGATTAAAGTACTTGAAATTTATATAAAAGGGTACAGAGAACAATTAAAAACAAACAACAACAACAAAACCCAAAAACTTATAATGAAACTTCTTTTCAAGGTATATAGGAACATAAAAATATAAAAACACATACCAGTTAACTGAACAGCAATACCACAATTATGTGTGCTTCAAAATTTTAAACTACAAAAGTTTTGAGATTAAAAATTGAAGGTTCCTAAATTGTCTTAATGTTCTTTACAGTTGTATGACAAAATAATCTGTTTTCTAAGCACAATATTTAATAGAAAACACTGGTTAACACATTAAAAAAATATATGAAAAGGAGATTAAAGGAATTATTATGTCAGCTAACAATTCCTTCAGCAAAAATACTGGATGAATTTTAGTTTTACCATCATAGTCTAAGGCATCATCAGAATCAATTAAATGTCATCATATTAATTTTTGTGCACTGACTTTAATTTCTGGATTTTTCATCAGACTGAGAGGTGTTAGTCAGGTCCTTGTAAACATCAATCAAACAAACTAGATTCACATAAGATGACACTTGGGAGAGAACTGACCTACCTGTGCTTTGTGATATTGTGCTGACACTTACCTGATGACTAAAATGTATGCTGCCGTATCTGTTGTCACAATTACGCTTTTCAAAGGACACATAAAGAATGTAAGAAGCCCATCTGTAAGAAGAAAATTCTGAGGTAAAAGGAATTCACATTCTCAGTTCTCTACAGAATGATGCTCTTATTGAAGGAGCTAAAGAAAGCAGTTTGCTTACTGAAGAGAGCCTAGCAAGAAGAGAAGAGTGAAAATAATAAAGACTAATTGTGTTACTTAAAAGCCATATGACTCAAAGTGAAACAGAATGAATGTTACATAGAGGAACAAAAACATCTGTGTTCTCTAAGACAGCACTAAAATTCAAGATCCACTAAGGTCACTTGAGAAAAAGGCATAGAGAAGCATCCAATAACCTGCCCAGTAAGTTCAAGGAAGTCAGACTTCTCATACAGCAAAAAGACAGAAATCACAGCGTGTCAAAAATAAATTGACAAGTTGGAGCAAGGGACTAAAGAGACAAATACTAATGGAGAAATGTAAGTGTACAGCATTGTGCAAGAGTTTGAAAGCATGCAATTGAATAACTGAATTTTAAATATTTGATTACAGTCAAAGAGAAAATATTTAGCCAGAAACCAGAGTTTATGAGTCAGGGCAAAAAGACCAAATTATACACCTTATTTGCTCTTCTGCTGCTCTGCTGCTGTACTGGATTAATTTTATTAGTTTTCAGTTTGTGGAGGGACATGTTTCTCTTCTGTGTATCTACACCAATGTACATAGTTTCTACCAGACAGATATGTCTAGCTGCTAACACAGTTTACAGACATGTATTTATAAATGTAAATCTGAATGCATATATCTAGGGAACTGCATATTAGTGTATCCAACTAAAGTGAAGGAGGACAAAATATAAAATAGGAATAGAATACCATTTGCATAGCTATAACAGAAAGGTTATCAAAATTGAACTCTATATGGATCAGGAAATACAGAAAACATTCTAGATTCTATATTTCTCTTTCAGTACCCCGTAAAAAAAGGATTTATTTTAAAGTCCTTAAAACAGGCTCACCATCTTAATCACTACAACCTACAAAACACTTAAGTTACAAAAAAAATCCTTACCTAATATTTAACCAGACTGGATATCAGAAAAACTCACAAAGCACAGATATATACTACATGTATACATGCATACACAGCCAATCATATGGATGACAGGCAGACACAGAGCACTCACATGAACATAGCAACAGCCTCATCCTGTTACTCTCTCTGTCTAAGCAAAATGGGGGTCCATGAGTGACAATATACATGCACATATGTAAGAGTTGGGTCCCTCCAGCAGCATTGTTCAGACTCACAGCCTGCCCAGCAGTTGTGACAGTCACCCCAGTTGCTGACACTGGCACATACAATCCCCAAGACTACAGCCTCACTCCAACTTCTCACACAGACCATTGCACTGAGTTGACACAGACTCCTCTGTACTCCATACCTGGACACTAGGGCTGAGGGACTCCTGGGGTAGCACTGGGAGGGGCCCAGGAAATGCAACATTTCCCACTTGTAACTGTTCTCTCCTGCTCCTCTGGGCTTGTGCATGTAGGTCTTTGACGGGTTGACGACACCTGTAATGAGCTTAGGGGTAACTGGGGCAGGGTATGTTTCAAACTCTTTCTCTTGTTATTCCCACATATAGAGCAGATCAGTGGCTGGTCCTTATTTGAGGTCATCCTTTTCAGGATTAGTTCATGGACTAGTTAGAAGCTGATGAAGAGATGAAAGCATCCTTATTTCCTTATACATATTTGTGGGTTTATTTGATACTTAACAAAGGCGAGACAGTATAATTTTTCCCTGTACCTGAATTTTCAAAAACATAAAACTTTTCAAGTTGTTCTCAGAAATACATCAGTAAACAGTAATTGAACTAAAAGCATCTCTCAGTTTAAGAAAACAACCTTCAGAGAATATTCAGAAAACTATTCAGGAATATTGTTCATCAGCACTACTGAATAAGTCACCTGATATTTTATAGGTCAGAATACATGCAATTTCAAGTTCATTTCCTGAAACATGTAGTTCAAGCTAGACTTTCACATAGTTCAAGGATCATTATCTTCATCCTACAGGTGCACTTATAAACAGAACCTTCCCAGCTAGTAGCAAAGATATGTGCTTTGTTATAATTTGGATGTAAGAGAATCACTGGAAGCATTTTTGGTTTGTTTTTTCTTCTCTTCCCATGAGCAGAGGTGAAAAAGGCTGTGGGTAGATTTATCTGTTGAGAAAACAAACTGACACATAGAAATATAATTTTTATCTTGGTAAATGATGACTGTTCCTGGTGGCTCTATTAAAGAGTTTTAACAAACTGAATAATGAGTCATGATCTTATCCAATTTAATTTACTGAAAATGTAAGAGCTTTAATTTTTACTGGACACTATTTTCATCAACACAGCTGAACTCTCACATATATACTTATATCAGTAATGCAAACCATGTAGCTAATTTAAAAGTGGTCATTGGGAGTAATTATGTGGTCACTACCAGCAAATCCCACTTTTACAATCTGGAAAACTGAAATTATTGTTTTAAAATATCTGTCCTCTTATTTCATGTTAAACGAAGGCAATTATTTTCTTTAAACATGGTTTTAACCAGACAGAATAAGAATGTGCTATACATCTTCACTTTGAAAAAGATACCATTTTTTAATTGTACATATTAAACCCCAAAGCTTCAAATAATATTTGCTGGTTGGCCCAAGATTTTATCTGCAAGCAAAATTCTGTGAGAAAGGTGGCTTCCAATTTTAGTATTCCTTTTAATATTCATCTTCTAGGAGAGATCATTATGATAATATTTTATCCATGTTGTTTGAAATGTTGAGAACATGACTGGAAAAGATCAATACTTATGTCACATCAGCTTAGTGTTATGCTTAACTGCTGTTCTTGCACGTAAAAAGTTTAATAACCAGTAGAAATGAGCCAGTATAATATGGAAGTAAAATTATATGGCAATTAATTGTATGCATACATATTCATACACACATACACAAAATGAGACAAGCATTTGTATTCAAGAGAAAGACTAAGACACAGTGTCACTTTTCTGGAAGTTAGATTTCTGAAGACCCATGTTTTAAACTACCTTCCCTGATCGTGTATATTTAATGAATGGTGGGAATGCAACATCAGAACATCCTGGTATGGGTGTTGAGCTTTGTGACAGAATGTAAAATAAGAGAGATGTCTTAATTTCTTTTCATATTTCCTTCAGAGGAATAGCATTCTTTCCACTGCCTAGAAGTCTCCAGGTGTTGCCCCATCCCATTCCTGAAACAGCTGAGACTTAGGTCTTGAAAGACAATAGATTATATTTCTCTAATTTTTGCAGTGTCTTTCAAAAAAGTTGCTATGTAAAACAAACAAAAAATCCCACCACACCATAAAAAACCCTTTACAAATAAAAAATGTTTCAGGTTCTTGGACCATCATCTATAAAACATACTGGAAAGTAAAGCAGTTTTAATGTATACCTGTATATAGAATGAGATGGAAAAAGAGAAAATGTGAATCTTAATGCCTCCAAAGCACATAATACCCAGGATACCCCTTAAAACTAAAAGAAGAGGGCATAAACTATTGGAAAGTAACAAGGAATCTCACTGGACCATGTGAAAACATACGTAGCAGTAGAAGAAAATCTCACTGAAATAGTTTTGTACAAATATTTTATGTTCAAATAGTCTCCAGCTCTAGAATATGTTCCTATAACTATTAGCTAAACCTCATAAAGTAGTAAATATCCATTTATTCTCAATAAGAAAAAAAAGTCTAGTATTTTGTCATTTGGTATTTATGGTGCTGAGCTAGTATCTATGTAACAACTTGGCAGTAGGTGTTTACCTGCATGGAAAATCCCACTGAAATAAAAAAGATCACTTATTAATCCTTACCTTCCCTGTGGTGTTGGTTTTGGTGGGGTTTTTTTTGTTTGTGTGGGGTTTTTTTCTTTGTTTTGTTTTGTTTTGTTTTCCTTATTCCATTCATCAATAACTTGATCACTAGTAAACCAGCTCCCAAAAGGAATCTTCATGTCAGGAAAAACTTGAAATTCTCTCAAATTGTTATAAAGTTTAGAATTTGTTTTCAAATCCTATATCAATAGTTCTATTCTAATTTCCACTCATAGGTATTTTTTTCCTGTACTTTGACTCTTGTATGCATGCGATTCTGGTGGGGTTGAGTAATTTTCAACATTATATATG
>NW_010262840.1:0-352 GCF_000690775.1 Eurypyga helias
TGTGCACCCCAGTGCTGTCAGGAGCCTTCCTGCCCGGCACAGCCCCGCTGAGGCCACCCCATGAGCTCAGGGTGCATAGAGCCCTCCCCGCCTTGGTGCCCGCTCTGCACCTCTTCCTGGGGATGGACAAGGAAACCCGCTCGCACACAGGGTAAAATCCAGCGTCCAGCCAGCACTTTCGCCCCAGCTGGGACACACCAGGCTTTTCTGTCCCCTCTAACCCAGCCGTGCCACCACTGGCGCTCCCACAGGAGCTGAGCGGCAAAGGCACAGCAGGCTTCCCAACTGGATAAATGTGTTAAACCTGCCAGGCGTCCGTCCCTTTACTGACACTGCCACGACCCCATCCCCA
>NW_010262840.1:400-638 GCF_000690775.1 Eurypyga helias
GCCCGGCGCGGCGGCAGCAGGGGCTGCGTGTGCGCACACATGCGTGGACACACGTGTATCCGCAGCAAAACAGCGGCGCCCGGGGTGTGCGCCCGGAGCTGGTCACGGTGGTCACAGCGGCACGGCTCAGTGCCACCCTTGGCACCCGCACGCAGCCCCTCCAGAGTTGGGTTGGGGACCCGGAGCGGTGACAGGGGGTCCAGGCCACTGCACTGCGGGGTCGGCACGGCCACCGGCC
>NW_010262841.1:0-3342 GCF_000690775.1 Eurypyga helias
GGGCTGGCGCACGGCCGTGCCGACGCACAATTCTGGGATTCAGAGCTGAATTCTTGAGATAAGTCTTTTCCAGGAATGTCTGACAGCGCAAACGAAGCAAAGATTGCAACATTTTTTCCATAGTTCTCAGTCTCTTGAAAAAAAGAAAAGGCATTATCTACCAAGGAAATGCAACAATCGAAGCAACAAGCAGGCGGTTGTAAAAGGCAAAGAAGTGGGCATCTGCCTCCGACCCGGCGTTTCCTCCTCCCTCCCTGCTCTCACTCCCTTCAGGGCCGCTCAGCCCTCGCACACACAGGGGGTTCAATCCCTGCCAGGAGGAATTTGGGAAGTGGGAGCTCAGCCTCCACGGAGGCCGGCTCTACTCTGGACCCGAAGTCTGCTAACGTGCCGGGAAGCCACGGTCTGGCAGTCCTGCCGTCAACCACTGGCTTGTTTTGCTGCTTATTCCAACCCCATGGGGTAATCTATAAGGTTAGGAGCACAGTCCCAAACATGCCCCAGTGTTAAGCACAAGCAAACCCTGCTGGCACCTGGTTTTATAGCAAGTTCAGCTTCTCGCTGGGCATCCACATAACGGTCATCTAAACAAAAGGGTCCCTGTGCGGGCGAGAGGAGGCTCGTCCATCCTCACTCTGCTGCGACCAAGGGGAGCACCACAGGACAACGAACCCCCATCCCCATCTCTGCTGAACGCATGACACCGGGCCCTACCTCATCCCACATATTCCGAGTTCTGCGTCCCACGCCTTTTCAAAAAGGGAGGAAGAAAAAACTGCACTACAGCGGCCGCTGCGATGGCCAGAAGAAAAACTGCCTCTACGTAAAGACTCAGCTCTGCCAAAATTCCCGAAGGAGGATTTCTTGCTCTTAGCCCGGAGCAGACCTTGGCACTCTGCAATTAACTGTTAAGCACCATCCTTGGCGCAGGCACAGAGAAACGAATTCTTAAGGCTTTCCGCAACCCGGCGTAGCGTGCACAGCCTGTGTTTTGAAAGAGATTCAAATGAGGACGGTTTGCGGATTTTGGTATAGGATCTTTCATATTTTTGAAAGTAAGCATATTCCTAGCAAAGGGAGTTCGAGGAGCGTAACAGGGACCAGGCAGGGGACAAGCGTGAGCCTCGGCGTTGGTCCTGCCACAGCATCCTCCCCCCATGCCCCTGCTGTCGCTCCCAACGGCAGCTCCCAGGGCAGCGCAGGGGCCAAGGGGCTCAGAGCCTGGCAGCAGGGAGGGAGGGGTGCAGGGGTCTGCTGGAAAGGACGCTGCGTGGTATTTTTATTCTCCCTTTACTTTCAAAAGCCTTGCGTAGGAAATATCTTTTGATTCTGTGTTCCTACAGCACCGGGGAGCTCTGGATCCTGCCTCCAGGGCCCCACCTGATGAAGACTGGTCCTCAGCAGCACTGTTCCCATGCCCCTGCTGCAGGGCGGATGGGGCAGAAGCTTTTGCCCAAACAAAACCTCCTTCTCCTGACACCAGAGCAGAGCCTTCATATAAATAAGAGCTGGCAGAGAGCTTTTTAAGACTTGAGCACAATGCACCTCTACTCAAAGAGCAGCCCACTGCAGCATCTTATCAACCAAACTCGGCTGCCTGACCGTGGTTTTAAGAAGGGCCATTGTGACTGTAGCCCCTTTAGTGATAAAAAATCATCCCTGAAAGGATCCAGAGGGAAGCCCATCTTTGAGCAGCTTCTGGGAACAGGGCAACACAGGCCGGCAACACCCAGCAGACGTGGAGGAAACCATCCCAAGCACATTTTGGACAAGCCCCTCGCAACGCTGACAACTCCCCAACACGCAGCATCCCGCAAACAGCCAGAAAAAACAGCCGTGCAGATTTGAAAAGCAAAAGATTTGGGGCAGCTTTACAGCCCTGGGGCTCTGGGGCTGCGGGGGGCAATCTCTGCCTTTTATTTCCAAGCGCACGGTCAGCGGTTTCCCAGCACGCACGAACGGCCGTGAAGCAGCCTGCCTACACTGCAGATAGCCGGCACCAGCCAACTGCTGATGAAGGACATGGCTCCAGAAGGCTCCTGGGCTGGGACAGGGTCCAGCCGCTTCCCGGCCAGCCCGGACACCACCAGGCGTCAGCAGACACCCGCGGCGGTGGCTTCGCTCCCACCCAAACCGGAGCCTGGGCCCATGCAGGGGAACACGCCGTTGCTTCCAGTCCGGGGAAGATAAGAGGGAGAGCGAGCACCAGCATCCGCCTCCCGACGGCGGTTACCCAGGGAGTTTTGCTCTCAGCCGGACGGGGATTAGGGGCACCTGAATCTCCAAAAAGCTCTGACAGTCTCCCGTCACCCTTTGAGAGCACTTGGTGCTCCCACTGCAACCCCCCCTGCTTTGCCAAGACCACGTGGCGCCATTTGCTCCTACGCCAGGACCACGTTTCCGGCGTAGCGTGACTGAGCTCCCAGGGACATTGGAATGATTCACAACTGGTTTAGCCCTGTCTTCTGGGGAAACTGAGGCACGGGCTTCCCTGACTCCCTGTTTGTGTTATGGTACCACTGGGTGCCCTGGAAACTGCCTCACAGCATCTTAGCAAGCGCTCCTCCCCTGCTGACCTCAGCAAACAGCTCCCTGGGTGATGTCACCCAGCATGACATCACCTGTCACCCAGCGCCGTCCACCCCAGATGTGCAGGTGCCACAGGGTCCGTGTCAGCTGTGGGGTGAGGCAGGGCCTGAGGGCACAGTGCTTGGTGGCAAACCATGGGGTGAGGTGTGCGCCCAAAAACTTGGTCTGTCACAGCAGCAAGAAGCAGAGCAGCTTTCTAGGTAGGGGACAGGGTGTCCTCCGGAGACAGGCTGTCCTCGGGGCAGCACGTGCATCTCTAACACACCCTCGCAACCAGAGCAAGAGAGAGGCATACCAAACCCAGCCCCTCCACTCCCAGCACGGTGGCGTGCACCCAGCGAGCCCTGCTCCAAGGGCTGCCTCACGTTTATACATCCCGGCGTAACTGAAACGGGCTGGGAATGGAGACCACCAAAAGGACGCGAGCTGGTCACCTCCGCTGCGGCTGAGGGACGCCCCCCCTGCCACGGCGCTGCCATGGGCAGAGCAATGGGTATTGCCTCTGGGACCCATGCTAAGCCCCGTCACAACCTCAGGGGCGGATAAGGATGGGAGGGGGGAGCTTTCCCCCATCACGGACCCCAGGAAGGTGGTGGAGCCCTGCCCTCCACCTGGGAAGAGAGCAGAGGAGGCAAAGGAGAGGGGCGGGAGGGCACAACTTCAGGGGGATGCAGAGAAGAGCAAGGGGGAATCTCTGTTTCATAAGGCTGGGGGGGAGAATAAAAGCGACGGGCAGCAACAGCCCTGACTGCC
>NW_010262842.1:0-6688 GCF_000690775.1 Eurypyga helias
ATCCCCTGTGTACCTATAGAAGCCAATTCGGGGGACAGTCGCTTCCACAGACATTGGATCAGGGACTGTGACCGTCTCTGCTTGGAAAGCTTGTGTCACAGTGCAGATAATTTTCTCCTCTTTCTTTTTTTTTTTTATATGCAATAATACAAAGAGGCAAGGGTGATAAATTGTGTGGTTTCTGTGAGCTACGTTACAAAGTACAAGAGTTAAAATTAACAGGCTTGAGAAGGTGATTTGAAAATGCCATATCAGCAACCTGTTAAACTTTCTTTTTCACTCCACACCCATAGTCACCTGCTTTTTCAAACAGGCTGGCAGTGGTAACAGGCTAGTTCAAGTTTCATACAGTTATGTCATTAAGAGCAACAAGAAAATCCTTTCTTGATCAGCTAACTGCAATTCCCAGGATTAAGTCTGTTCACTGCCAAACGGGCATAATGACTCATCTCCTACGTTAGGTACAAGCCAGCAACTTACTACAGTATTGTATTTCTCCCAGGCCTGCCACAGGGAGAATTTGGGACAAATTAATTTCCTTCAGAGACACAGCTCAAAACACATTTTTAAGATTTTTACTCTTGTCCTTGCTGCAAAAGGCAACATTGTCACATTGCCAAGCTTGCAAGGGCAATGAAAAACAGAGCCTCCCTGAAGAGGAAAAGAGGTAAAAAATCTCTACTGCCAACATCGAATTCACACAATAAGCTTCAGGTTGCCCCAGGTAGGCTTCTTACTGAGGTAATTTCTACCCAAAAAAAAAACCCTAAACATTTCTGAGTGACGATTTCAATGCTCATTTTCCCAGTACTAGGTCCCCTGTAAAAAGCTTCTCCAGTGACAATGAAACTGAACTTTCTATACGAATCCAAACCCGTCACCTATCAACACTGTATTGACAATTGCCAACACCTGACAGCAGGGTGTGAGAGGATGGAAGAAATTTAGTTAAGAGGCCATCTACTCTGTTCAGAGATCTGTAACCTCGCGTATAATGTAAATAAATACCTGTATTTCATGTGCTCAGCTGAGCAGTTCAGTGTTGCGTGAACAACATGAAACAGAAGATGTTTCTTTGTCTTTATGTGGGTTTGAAAAATACTAAGAAAACCAATTAAAGACAACAGGAAAACAACATTAGGAAATATGTCGAGTATTTCAAGAGAAATCCCAGTATTACCGAGCTAAATCTCTGCCTTACTATAAAGGATTCCCTCTTCCTCCCAAGAAGCTGAACTGTGACTGCACCTCTGATTTTTGGTATGATGCACATTTGCTTAATATTATCTTTTGCCATCTTCCTCTCTATATCCTGCCTGGCAGGAAGAGGCCAAGGGGGAGGCAGGGCTTTCTCAGGCACCTGCTAGTGAGTTAGCTGGAGTCCTCTCTTCATCTTTTATTCGGTATTGGTGGAAAAACTCCGAAAAACTCTGCTGAGTGAAAGGAGATCTTTCGTATTCCATGCTTGCATAAACCTGGAACGTGGAAGATTTGGTGCCAGTAACTTCAGACAGGCAACTCAAGACTGGAAGTTGCCACTGCTTCACTGTCTGGTCCTTGGGGTGAAATCCAAAAGCCCAGTAACAGCAGTGAGAGGCCCCTAACACGCTGCACGGCAGGAGTGCACAGAAGGCGGTGCAATAAAACAGGCTGCTGGGCAGGGAAATGTCTGAAGCTTGGCAAACGCTGTGCAGAAAGACGTGCCCGAAACTTCATTCCTTCCTCCAAGGCAGCCACTCCATCCCCAGCTGCAACCTGGCAGTCACATCCTCACGGACACAGCACCCAGGGTCCTCCTCTGCCAATGGTCTTCAAAAAAACTGAAGCAAGCAGAAGTGACCCCTGCAGTGAGCTCACCGCAAGGTCAGTCCTAGCAGCCACACGACCAGCCAGAGGATTCAGCCCTCCTCTCCTGCCCCTGCCACTAGGACACAGACTCGGCTACCTGCAGAGATTAACTGAAATATCCCAAAGTTATACCTGAAACAGCACCAAGTGCAGGAATCTTTGGTCCCTGGCTTATACCACTCAGACACATTGTTTTTGTGGTCGAAATTTGGCATTACAATGGCTCACAGTGACACTGCAGCAGTGTTGCCCTGGGCGTCTTGCATATGGAGGAACATTGCTGTTCTTCCCATCCCTAAATAAGATATTCAGTGAGGGGGATCCTTTGTTCCATGAACAGAGGTGAACATTTATATTTAGGAGCAACAGGATTTCACCCCACACTATCTCCAGGCCACAGAAAAAGGCATGTGATTGATGTGTACACAGAATGGTTACACTGGATGGCAATTACTTATGATCCTGTATTAAGAAAATTACAGGATATGAGCCATCTTCTGTGGGTTTCCCCCACCCCCAGTAGATTTCTAGTTTAAGCTTCCACTCACTCCTGAAAAGCACCAAGTGTCCGTTTACCTTTTTTGGCCAGTCTCAATTACTTTAGACCTGATAAAGTTATAAAATTCTCAGACAGGTTTTTGTTTGGGTTTTTTTGTTTTCCTTAACACTCAGATCCTTTCAAGATAAGCTTTAATGCACCCACATATTGTATTTATTACCATCTACTTTCATGTGTTATCCACAGTTAATAGGATGGAGTAGGATTTTGCCAATAGTAGCAAACTCTACATACTTTTCCCAGCATCTTTGCCAAATGGCCATAAAAGCCTGTCTGGTAGATGGCCAATGAGTGCTGGTGGTCTATAACCACAATTTCTCAAACAATATGGAACGAAATCTCCTCTGGAATATCTTTGATCTGTTAGCAAACAAAGAATTTATTCACTGGGATGAAATAATAGGCATTCTTGTGTTGAACCATGAACACAAATGTTCTGAAGAGAAAACAAAGATCTCTGCTACTCCATGTAGTGGGACGACACGCATCCCAAAATCTGACGATACTCTTTCAGCCCGCTGAGCATCGTAGCTGTATCTCAGCCTCTGCGATGGAATGAAGACGCTGTGTGCAGCAGGAGGTCTCCCATGGCTAATGCAGTTATCGCTGTGGGCTTCCCCAACCTGCTGCTGCTGCAAGCGACGCGACCCAGCAGCGGTCCTGGCTTCCCAGCTGAGCGATCAGGAGCATCACCCTGCAGTGCTAAGGAAGGAGTGGGCTGGGGCTCTATTCCATACGTCCAGCCTTCTCAACAGATGACATTATAGCATCATAGAATCACAGAATGGTTTGGGTTGGGAGGGACCTTAAAGATCATCCAGTTCCACCCCCCCTGCCATGGGCAGGGACACCTTCCACTAGCCCAGGTTGCTCCAAGCCTCATCCAGCCTGGCCTTGGACACTTCCAGGGATGGGGCATCCACAGCTTCTCTGGGCAACCTGCTCCAGTGCCTCACCACCCTCTCTGTGAAGAATTTCTTCCTGATATCTAATCTAAACCTCCCTGATTTCAATTTATACCCATTACCCCTTGTCCTGTCACTACAGGCTCTTGTAAAAAGTCATTCTCAGCTATTCTCTGATAACAAGTTAACCAGGAAGTTCCCAACAGCGCTAATGGCAGGATTTGCTTCCCCTGAATTTAAAGCTCCTTTTGAAAACAGCCTGTGAATTTTTTTCCCTTTGCTGCCTTCCTTCTGGAAAAAAAATGACAAGGTTCTAATACCACTGCTAAATGTGAACGGCAAACAGAGACTTCTGTCACACACCATTTACCGGTGACTACACTTCTCCCGTTTCAGGTGGGATTTAGAGACCTTGTGTGCGAGAATTTGCACAAGCATTTCCCTATTTCATTCAGGTCCAACAACCTTTCAGAGGGACCTCCCAGAGGATATCAAAGAGGAATGAGATCATTGTTGGGAGCCTCCAAACAAATCTGTCTCCACCTTACAAATTCTGTTTGAAATTTTTTAAAGCAGAACAGCTCCATAAACTCCAGTGGGTGTACACTCAGCCCAGCTTTCATTACAACTCACCTTAAGATCCATTAGAAAGAAGCTTCCCAAACAGGCCACGTCTGGCACACTGAAGAAAGCAGAGTACAGAGGCACATTTCCAGCGATTTCAACATCCCTGCTCTCCTCCTGATACCCATGTAGCTGGCTGTGGCACACCTGCATGTCCCTGCCCTGAAGCAATAACCGTCCTGAGGAGCTGCAGGGATGCACCTCTGCCAAGAGCCCGTCCTGACGTATCTGCGGTGCGAGACCTGGGTGAGCCTGAAGGCTGTATGCAGGCTGGGAAAGGAGAGAGTTGTTATGAAACAGCCGTCAAGGGGTTAACAGCACAGCCCAGAAATAGTTTGGGATAATGCCATTCGCCAAACCTCCTTTCCTTCCTGTTCATTCAGCCGGAGTCGTCCCCCCCTGCACACTCTTAGGATGCAGCTGACATAAAAATAGCCTGTTCCCTGCAATTTTCTGGACAGGCTTCAGCTGGGCAGGGCTTTTTTGTTCAGGATGGAGCAGAAAGGGAGGGGAAGGATTTATCCGAGAAACCCCTTTACGAGTCTTGCCACCTCAGGCAAAGCCTGAGTGTCTGCAGTAACGTCAGGGTGCTCCCTGCGTACAGCCCAAATGCTTCACCAGCCCCTACGGGTGTCCCTCCCAGTCCCTCTTGCTTGCACACCAGTCCCCCCAGCACTGCAGAGCAGTGGGGTGCCCTGTGCTAACCCCGCTGTCACCGGTGACAGAGAAACGTCACCGTCGGACACCACGCTCTGATCCTGTTCAAATCACAGCTCAGCCCAGTAACGTTATTTGGGGTTTTTCTCACCTTCAGCCATCTAAAACTCAGGAAATGAGGCTACCACAGCTGCTTAGGGTTCCACTGCATTCAGACAGTCACTTTCAGGAGGCAGCTGATCCCGTTTGTCTTAAACAGTCATTTTAGGGTGATGCAAATGTTTCCCTAAGGCTAGATTAATTCACTCCCTGGTCCCCAGTAACTGGTGTTTCCCATCTGTAAGTCCCAACAGACTGAAAGTAGCCGATTGAGGCCCTCCTAACAACTAGACACATACAATTTACAGTAAAATGGTGGTGCCAGCTCTTCCTAAAGAAAGTGCATCTGAAACGCCATATCTGAAATACCATCGAGCCTAAGTCTCACCAGAAGTCAGTGAAATCTGCTGGCAAGGCTTAGGGCTTTTCCAAATATCACAGCAGTTGCAGATTGCCCCTGGAAATCTCTGTCCAGTCCTGATGTCTAGGCTTCAGATTACATTCGGGAAAAAAGAGAAGTCACAAGAACAATCCTTAGTCTTGAAAATTGTCCTTTTGTAATGAGAGATATTTTTTTAAAATCTCACCGATTAACATAACAAAAACTTAAACAATGATTTGGTCACAGCTTGTCAATACCTACATTTGGGGGACATTTCCAATAGTGTAGGCTTCTTTCAGTCAAGCAGGTAAAATGACATGATGTCATGCAGTGGATGGCAGTAAAAGAGGACAGAATCGGGCCTGAAATAAAGATGCATATTTTTTTAAAAGGAGGATTGCCTACTAATTGGTAGGTGATTGGTTCTCTGCCAGTGAAAGCTTTTTGATAAATAAGAGTGAACTTTCCACCGACACACTGAAGCTCAGCTGTGGGGTTGATAAAGAAATTACTAAAGGAGTTTGATAAGGGAGGTTGATACAGAAATTACTAGTGGGAGTAAACAGCCCATGCTGTTTGGAGATGGCAGGAGTTGCTCACTTTTCTCCCCACACGTACAACAGTCTCTTTGCCTCATTCCTTAGGGCTTTCTTCGGGAGTTCTTCACACATCTCGAAAGATGGAAAGGAAGAGAAAGGGACTATGTTACAGAACATTTGAGACAGTGATGGGTAACGGATGAACGAGTAATTCTCAAATGTGCTTGCAGCAGAAAACAACAGGGTACCTAATGCAAACCACACCAAAGGGTTGCTCTACCTGTCTGACGTGACAGTGACCCTAAGAGGTAGATATTTGCAAACTTTATGACATTACAATATCTCATTTTTTTTCCTACTAGTAAAATCCATACTGAATAAGAGATCAGACCCTGAAAACAATAGGTCTTGTTTGACAGCTCAAGCGCTATGGCAGCCAGCAGTAGAAGAGAAGCAAGAAACCATTCTAGACTTCAAACCACAGAGGAGATACAAAAAATTACTTTTACCCTCTTCCTCTGAATTTCTGGGGTTTCCCACCAGCAAAGGAACTGATAACTATATCCGGACTGCCCAGAAGAGGAGCATCCCAGATGCATTGTTCCCACCACCACATTTCATAATGGAGCAGAATTCCTGTGCCTCAGGCATGAAATGACCCATGTAGGGTCAGAAGCCAAAAAAAGACATTCCTGCCCAAATCCAGTAAAAGCACAGCTGGTAAACACTCATCAGGCAGCACACACCTACATAGCTTAGCAAACCTGCAAGTTGCACACAAGGTTACAGGAAAACAGGTGGAGATGTATCAATGGGCTCTTTGCAGGGCTCTCAAAATTCCCCGATAGAGGCAGAGGCTTAGTTATGAGCTTTCTGGCAGAAACAGCACATTTGCAGAATTATAGAATCTTTAGGCTGGAAAAAGACCTTTAAGATCATCAAGTCCAACCATTAACTCAATGCTGCTGATACCACCACTAAACTATATCCTTCAGCACCCCATCTATTCACCTCTGAAACCCTTCCCAGGATGGGGACTCCCCGCCCCCATGGGCAGCCCCTTCCGGGGCCTGAC
>NW_010262843.1:0-22323 GCF_000690775.1 Eurypyga helias
GCCGACGTCCATATTTCACGAGATTTTTTGGGGGGGAGGAGGAAGGTGGGAAGAGAACGGAGGAGCCCGCAGGGCCGGGGTTACGTTGCTGCCCGTCCACAGGAGCGATTATTTCGGTGGGGAACGTTTTAGCTGATGTTTTTGTTGTTTGCAGTCGAGAAGCAAGTTGCCCGGTCCTCGCGCTCGCTTGCATAATGCGTCGTTACTTGGAGGCTGATCAAACGCTGGTTCTGCCTTTCCTGCCTGCCTCTTCCTCCTTCCCCTTCCCGGCGGGCTGGGGGGCTGGGGAGCGGGGCAGTTTGGAGATGGGGGGGCACCGGCGGCAGCCGCCCGGCCCCGGCTGGGCAGACGGTGCCGGGGCTCTCGCCAGACCTGTAGGCCCGTCTTCCTGCTGTTCAACTTTTTTATTGTTCCCCCTTCCCCCCCCTTCCGAGTGCACTGGCTTTCTCGGCAGCCAGGGGTTTTCACAGCACGGGAGTCCCGAAGTCTAGACGGTGAACCGGAAAATAATAGGGGAAAGAATGGAAAGTTATGTCAAGGGCTTTGGGGGAAAAACATCGACGTATCGAACAAAGGTCCTGCCTGTATGGAGAGAGAGGCCTGCATGTGAGGCCTGATTGTGTCGCATTTACACACCGGGAAGAAATGAGTGTTCGCTGCTGGCCTAAATTTATTCTGTGAGTCTGGCATGCAGCTTGGGAACATTTTTAGTGTGTGTGCAGTTTGTTTTGAGGGTGGCTTTATTATGTGTAGCAATCCAATAATAATTTGAATTTTTTTTTTTCCAAAAGACTTAAGTGTTTTTTCTTTCTGCCTTCTTCAGCAGAAACAACATTAACCCAGAGGTTGTAACAACTTCATAAAAAACTTTACTCAAACAGGTTAACTTCCACAGCTTATGTATTGTGTGTTATGAATATTGCACTTCCTGGGGCTTTAAAGGCAGCCAGGAAGAGGAGCTGAGTAGCTACCACCTGACAAATATGAAGTACATCCTTCATGATGAGAAATAAGAGGAATCCTAATGACTTACATTTAAATTAATTTTACGAGCTTTTCTTAGGGGAGCTGTCATTGTGAATACACTTTCTTTGTAGGACTTTAAAAGCTAGCAAGCATTGCTGTGATTACTTCTGTTTATCTTTGGTATGTTTTCTCTCCAGTTCTCTCTTTCTCTTCCCTCCCACCCCCTAGACTAGACTTCTAATTGTACAGGGCTGTTTCTTTGTTATTTCATTTCTGATCAAACAGAAGTGAGGTTTTTAAGGTTTTCATGATGCTAAAAGTTTCGTAATAGATTCTATTTTATTTATATATATATAAAAATATACTTAATGAGCATGGACTTGAAAAACAACTATACCTTTGTATTGTTTAGTAGCCTATTTAATCTTGGTAGCAATGAAATATTTTTATGAAAATAATGGTGTTTAGTTTTTTGCAGCTAATGTGTTAACAATTAAAGTTATATTTGAACTAAGAAGTTTAAAATCAGTGTTCTGGTGAGTAAATACTGTAAATAATAGTTCTAGTTTTCAGAAACTTACATGTTTTTAACTTGTAATATTTGTTGTATTTGTAAAATGTAGCTGAGTGTCAATGGTTTGGTTCTGTCTATGCACTGGTTTTGATCTTAAATTGGAAGGGTAATTTTAGTTTTTATTGTTTTGGTGTGTCCTGTTGTGGTAGAAAATATAGGTAATCTGATTCCACCCCCCACTCCTAGACTCTTATCTGGAAAAAAAAAAGAGTAGTAAGCTTGAATTGAGAACTTCAACTCTGAATGTTCTTCAGTCTCTCAATGGCTCCATGGGTAGGAGCCTAACAGGTCTTAGCTGTTAGTAGAAAAATTGTAGGTAATCCACAGCGTGGCATTACTACTTAGTAATATAGCAGATCTACTTCAGTAGGAGTGCTGACCTGTTGAGTAAGAAGGTTATGAAAATGGAGTCTTCCGATGTCTTGCAGAAGATCTTCAGGACAAAGTGACCATTAGGGAAACAACCTGTATTTTCCCAGTAAATGAATAATCAGAACTGTCATTCTTGATCAGGAATCATACAAAAGTTCATTTTTTTTATTTCCCTTTTTATATTGTTCTTTGATTGTTTGTCTTCAAACCTGGAATGCATCTATTATAAAAAAAAAAAAGAGGTCCAAAGCTATAGGCAACAAAGATGCTGTAGTCCTGCGGTTGACATCAGTGCCACGAACAGAGCCATGATGAAGTTTTCTGTAGGTCCTTACCTCACTGATGAGTACAGTTATTTACTTTGAGACAATCCAGGAAAATAACCTAACTAAATTCCTTTTATTTTTCTATGCAAGGAAGCTGAAACATGAGTAGGAAAGTTACAGTTTGACTAACTTATGTGTTCTTAATTGGCAGCATAAATGAATCTCGGAACTGTGTAAATCTTCAGGCCATGCTATATTTTCTAATAAGCTAATTAGTAAGCATCATGTAGAATGAGTCTGTCTTATGTCACACTGACACTAAATTATTGTGACAAAGTATAATCAAATCCCAAAGTTGTACAACATGGTGTAATATCACATTGTCAAAAACTTAACCTGGAGTGTTTCTGGGATTTACCATTGGCCTATTGGATGGTCTGTGCCCTATTCATCACCTGTTAAATTAGTAACACTCCCTATAAATCACTTAGTGTATTATATGAGGTTCTTTAATAGTGGGAACTACATCAAGCTGTCACTGCCCCATTCTTTACTGACTTTGAAGGTAGTAGTACATCTAATTTTTTTTTTTGTAGGGTAACATTACCTTTGAGTCAGTTGTCTTATTTTGGTGAAGAAGAAATAATTTTAATTTGTTCTTAATATTTTAATCTCTACATAGTATTGTAGCAGATTTATGCCAGTACATGAACCAACTTCTTGCTGAGTGTTTTCATAGATAAGTTTTAATATGGGACATGAGGTTGCTGACTGCAAAGCAAAGTTGCAGTAACTTTTTTTCCTTCCTAATTTTTTTTTTTTCAATTGAAATGATGCGTTTCTCAAGGAGCAAAACTTTTTTGGACTTCTCACTGGTGATCAAACAGGATAAAATGCTTGTATGTAGCTGCTTGTTTCAGGATGTCTCTTTTTAACAAAATTACTAACTTTAAAACATGAATTCAGCAGTCTTTTGTAAACAGAAAATTTCTAGCTACATGTGTTATCAAGTATACAGTCAGTGTGAAAGAGAGCACTAAGTCAACTAGCCTCCATCGCATGCTTTTAGATACTAGTGATGGTTACTTTAGTGCACAGGTTAGTTTTGAAGAGCAATTGTTCTCCTAATCCTGCCATGTGATATTTTTTTTTTTACCCTCATCAAGTCGGTAGAATCTGACTGTGTAAATATGCAGTCATATTCTCCTTTAATTCTGTCTGGCAGCCAGGGTTCGAGCACACAGAACCAATCTGTTTACTCTCGCTGTCTATAATAAGGCTTGTCTTGCAATGTACTGACTGTTGCCAGTCTTGCTTGACTCATGAACATACTCAGTACAAATATGGCAGAAAACTGCCATATATAAGAGCATAGATAGCTTTTGAAGTGAAGACTTTGATATAGGAAAAACTGGAACAGTTAGGTGTCATCAACAAAGTTAATCAGTGATCTGATATTGGACTTCAATATTAAAGATGTATGAGGAGTACTAGTAATGGTGTTCAAGCCATAGTTGCCTTCAGTTGCTCCAAAAAAACCCCTTTTTTTCATGATTCATAGAGTGAGCAAGTTTGGGAAGGACCCCTGGATGTCACTTGGTCAGCTCATCACTTCACTTTGTCTGCTCTTGAATAAACAGTTTTTCCTTGATCACTGTACTGATAAAATAACTCCATCTTCTTGAGTGATAAGGAAAAAGAAAACCCCAGGAAACCTATGGAGGTATATGTGGAGAGGAAAGTGGAAGGATTCTACAATATTCTACAAGCTGTCTCATGGAACTTGGGAAAATCGCAGGTTCTCAGCGTTTTCTGAATGCATTGGTCTGCTTTGTGATGGCATCCACAACGAAGTGCACATGCTGAATTGCAGAGCCTTGGTGCTTGCTTAATTGATTAGCCTTTTGAGTCTTAAAAGGTATGAAAGGTCTGACTCATCTTCTAGGATGTGAACCTTGAGTTTTAGGGAGCAGTTTAGTATTTCGGAACGGAAGCTGAAGTCCCTGGTACTTGAACAAGAAGGCTTTTTGAAGATCTGAAAGGCAATGTATATTTCATGTTTGTTCTGCTTTCAGAGTGACTTGGTACTGATGACACTTATTTGGATGTTATGCAATAATACAAGTAAACCTGGTGTAAAAAAGCTTGCTAGTCTTCTGTAAAGGTGGAAATAAAGGAGTGCAAGCATGCTTTTTATTTTCTGATACACATGTGGTGTTTGGGGACAAAGGTGATAAACTTCCAGAAGGCTGTCTAGTCATGAGACCAGCATTAGACTCAATACCAGCAATGTGCATCTCCTTCAGATTTGTGGCTGCCTACTGTTGTGTGTTTAAAACATGGTTAATATTGTCATCCATGCAGAGCAGTGTTTGTGATTAAGAATTTTTACTTGGATTCATATTTAGGGATAGTTCCTGAAGATAAAACATAAAACCATCAGGAAAAATAGGCCTGGGACAAAT
Source organism: Eurypyga helias (assembly GCF_000690775.1). Taxonomy (NCBI): domain Eukaryota; kingdom Metazoa; phylum Chordata; class Aves; order Eurypygiformes; family Eurypygidae; genus Eurypyga; species Eurypyga helias. The sequence continues at coordinate 4,644 of NW_010262843.1, forward strand.
CTTCATAGATCATCTAGTACATAATTATGTTCCAAGATAACTAGGTCTAGTCTTATGCTATCCTTCCTTTCAGAAAGCATGCAAGCTGTTTTATTCTCCCTCATCTTTCTCCATGTCTAACTTCTGTCTGATTTGGCTTGCTGTGAGCTTGTTACGGTTTGTCTTACTCACTCTGGGTAGGAGAAATTATCTTCTCTGTGCTGTGGGCTTTTATGTGCTTGAAGTCTGTTCTTTGCCTCTTCTGTTAGTTCAAGACTGCTTTGTAGAAGTGCAGGTAAATACATGTGGAAATAGAAGTTACTGTGTAAAAGTGTATTTTTCAAGTTAAATGAAATTTTTTTAGGGGCAATATAAGTGAGTTGAGGTACTGGGAAAGGAAAGATGTAGACAATGCATAGTAACACTAATGATGGTGGATTTCAACATCCCTTATGCCCACCTCCCTCTCGCCCTGCCCAAGAAGAGGAAGAAGTAAAACATGCACTAAGTGTCCTTGATGCTGGTATAATGATTAGATGCTTACCTTAACTCCTGGAGATAGTGAGGAGAAACTGCCTTTATATCATATGCCTTTGTGGACTGTGAATCTGTGGTAGATGTCTGTTTTTGGGCAAGATAATATTGTAAGATGTGGTTAACATCAGGCCTAGAAGATGGCATCTTATCCATGTTTATGTTCTGTGTCTCCTAATGTCAAACCCCTTATGTAATTAGCTTATTCAGTATAGAGAGTGTCCCTTCCTGGAAGGTGTGTGCAATGTAACTGAACCTTCTGATCTCAGGTGAGATGGGGCTATGCATTTAAAGAGAACTAATGAAGTAACTGAAGGTGCATATTAATAGGCTGTATGCTTAATACAAACCTGGAACACTTACTTCCTTAAAGAAGGGGCCGACAAGGAAGCTGGAGGGGACTTTTTACAAGGACCTGTAGTGACAGGACAAGGGGCAACAATTTTAAATTGAAAGTGGGGAGGGTTAGATTGGATATCAGGAAGAAATTCTTCCCGGAGAGGGTGGGGAGGCACTGGGACAGGTTGCCCAGAGAAGCTGGGGATGCCCCATCCCTGGGGGTGTCCAAGGCCAGGCTGGATGAGGCTTTGAGCAACCTGGTCTAGTGGAAGGTGACCCTGCCCATGGCAGGGGGGTTGGAACTAGATGATCTTTGAGGTCCCTTCCAACCCAAACCATTTTGTGATTTTTTTTTTTGATTGATTGGAAGTTAATTAGAAATTAATTTCTGGAGAAAACACCTTTTCAACTGTATCTCTTTGCAAGAAAGTGATAGAAGCTGTGTAGCTTTAGCAAACTTAAGCCAGGATTCCAAGTGTTAAAAGGTGTGCTTTAAATTCTGCTACAGTCTATTCAACGATGTTTTTCATGTTGCTATAATGAGAACCTATTATTCTCTGGCATATCTTACTCTGGTAGTATTCTGACTTATTTACCATATAGCTTTCTAGAATAAAACTCTCGTAATAAAAATGAAGACCTGCATTATACCATAAGATTATGTATTAAAGAAAGTTGGTTTCATTCTCTTACTCAGTTACAAAAAGCTTGGCAGACGAACAAATATATTTCTTTGCCAAAAATAAGATAGCAAATATGCTTTCTTCAGACTTCTTGTATGACAACTTTTAAGTTGATACAGTTCTCCTGCATACTCATTTCTCATTTGCCTCAAGTATTTGTAGACTTGCAACTGAACGTAGCCGTGTTTTATACTAGACTCTTGACAACAGGGCTCCAGCTCAAAACTTTCATCAGCACTTTGTAACTAGAATTGGCAGGAGCATTGTTAACAGAAATGCTGTTGCACACTTCAATTTGCAAATTTAAATGCTCCATGGAGGGAGTGTAAACTGAGCTGTCTTCAGGGTAACTGTGAAGAGGAAAAATGAATTTTGTGGAATTTAGTATGTGAAGGAATGGTACCACTTGAACGCCTTTCATTCATGTTTAAATACTAGAGCACTATGGTCACTGTAGTAAGGATGGGAATTTCTTTGTTTTGACACACTGCCAAACCCAAACCGGAGTTGGAACAGAATGGGCACTGAAGATTGACTTAACTGTGCTGTATACAAATGAACGCAGTAAGCTAGAATCTGAGAACGGTATATATGGAAACTTGAGGTAAATACAAATGTAGTAATGAGTCAACTTTTGAGAGCACACTTAATAGAAATACCAAGTTACCTATGAGACTCCACTGACGTCATAAGCTAAGCAATCTCAGCCTGTCACTTTGAAAATACGGTGCAGTGTATTGAACATGCTTGTTGCTATACTTCATCGCTTCCAGAGGTTGTCTGGAGTGAAGTGTATTCCCTGGATGCATCAGGCCTTTCCTCTGTCACAGATATAGCTAAAAGCTGTTAAAAACTATTCTTGTAGTTTTAAATAGATTCCTATTAGGTAGCTTAATGAGATAAACAAGGTAGTTGTATTATCTATTTTTGAAAAACTCATGTATTTTGTTGAGATGAAGTCTGAGTTTCTATCAGATTGAGATCTTGCACTTGACCTGTAGTGTCACCAGAGCCACCTTGTCAACCCCCCCTCCACCTGTTCTTAGCTGTCTGACTGTTCTAAACTATTGTTTTTTCTGTTTGTGGTATCTGTGTCATTGTTGCAATCTCATGGCCACTTAGAATTACTGGAAACCTTCTTGTTTCTCACCTGTACTATTAAAACAAGATTTAAAATGTATTGCATTAGTGGTGTTGGAGCACTTAAAAACCTAATCAGTAGTAAGACACATAGCTTGCTGTGCATCACACAATTGCTTAATGTGCTTTCTTCTAGAAGCTGTTCCCCTTCAACTAAGACATGCCTGCTTTTTTACGGAGTTTTACGTTTGCAGTGTTTTCCTTCAACAAAACTGTGTCAAGCTGTTTGGCAAGTCAAAACTGGACAGCAGGTGATAACTGTTAATTGAGCTAACAGGGTTGTATTAGTATTTTGGCTTTTTCTGTCCTGTAACCCATTCTAAAGTATCAGTGGTCTTGAATGTTGTTAATAACTACAAAATCTCTGTTACACTCTTCTACCATTCCTGTGTTTGTTTGGTTATTCTACCTGGAGATCTTACCAAAAAATCAAGTAGCTGGTTTGGTTTTCTCAATGTATCAGCTCTGGCATGCTTCCCTCCCCTCTTACCCCCCTGGTGCACATACTTTTGGGAGATATCAAACATGAACATATGGGCATAGAGTGACACAGCAATAGAAGGATCAAGCTGGATAAACAACCTCTGCATAGAATAACCCTATCCAAAAGTGTGGTGTATGGTTTGTGGCTTTTTATTTTTAAATCCTGGAACTCTGTGTTTACTGCAGTGACTTGCTTTGTGGGGAGTTATCTTCTGCCTCCCGCTCTCCTTCCCAGCAGAAGGTGTGGGGATGTTTTCCTTACTCACAGCAGTTTCAGTGGTAGGTACCATGGGATAGGACAAGAAAAGGTTCACAAACTGCAGATAATACAGGTTTGCTTCCTTGCAGTATCTTCTCTGGCTTCTTTTACTTTCTGAGGAAGAATGGGTGTTATAACAAGAATGGTGTTCAAGTTACTTCCTTAGTAAAAAGATCAAGGTGGGGGTATTAGCGTTTTGTAGGAACTGAGCCTTTAAAGTACCTTTTTGTACCTCAGCATCTCAGTCCTGAGCAACATGAGCACCTCATCTGTTCTACAAGGCCAGCCAACAGAGACAACTTGGTATTTGTCGGTTGTCTGAAAGGACAGTGAACTACTATCTAGGAATAAGCTTAGTGAGAGACCTTGGAAGTGTAATCTGCTAATATTGTTGATACATCACCTAAATCTCTAACTTGCAGCCATCTAAAAAGCATCTGAGTGCATGTGTTAGTTTTGTTTTCATACTTGCTTTTTTAATTCTTCAGTCCTCCTGGGAGATTGATTCAACTCGTTTGTTGAAATTTAAGATGTTCTAATTCCCAGCCTGAAAGTTTCTCGTAACTCTTGCCTGCTAACTGTATCAATGCTATCCTTTCATTTTAAGTCATTTTCTTCTCTTGGTGTTTTACCCTTGGCACGTGCAGAAGCATTTATAAACCACCTTGTTGCCAGGCTAAGTAATACAGGCCTTAGTCACCTCCTGTAAGAGCACTTTTCTGTTCTTTCAACTGGAATTCATCTCTCCTGACAAAGTCCAACTGTGTCAGGATAATAGAGTATTCCAGATAAATATCTTCTGTATGAAAACACTGGAGAGTTCTCAGTCTGTAATGATATATATACCTCAGTTTTGGTGTCCAGTCCCCTCCTTTCCCCAGCAGAACCACTCTGAGTAACTGGAGCAGGTAGTCACTAATGCTTGCGTTAACTGGCAGGGCTTTGGCTTACAGCAAACCTCCTTGGTTTTCGTACTGAGGTACAGGATCTTCATGCTGCTTGGGATTGTTGTACTTCATAGTATTGTCTCATTAGTATAATTTACTGTTCTGTATTTTTGATGCATAGTTAACTATTTTGGGGAAGGGAGGGGGGAGAGGAAAGGAAACTTGTTAAGTTTTGATAATTTTGGAAAAAATGGGAGTTTTGAGGGAACAGCTCTGGCTTTAGATAACCGTATCACCTGCATAGTTATGTTAGAATAAGCAAGACTAACAATAAAGCTTGCATCTTACTTCATAGTTTCCTTCCAAGGGTAGTAGTCTGTTCATCATTATAAACACTTTCTGCTAAACCCATACCGTGATATAATCTATTTGGATGCTACTTAGCAGCAATTGGTTGTTTAAATAGTCTTGGATTTAACAAAACATGAAAAAAAAGGATGACCTCTCTTCTATAAGCCTGAAAATAGTAGTGAGTGTCATGAGTTCTGACATCACTGGAATCTACTGATGTCCTGTCATTACTGAAATAGGGTTTCAAGATTTTATTCCATCACAAGTATAAGATTATTGTCTGTCTTCAAGTGTTACAAATGTTTAAGCACCCATAGCTTACAGAAACTGTTCTGTTTCTTAACGCTGGGCTTCTGACTGCACGTTCATGTAGCTATGGATGTTTGAAGTCCAGCTATGTCTGAGAGATGGAAGCACTTTAGACAAAAACACTCTTGCTGTAGTGTGCTTGCTGTAACACAGCTTGGAACCTGGCAGGGTGGGAACATGTGGTTTAATAGAACCAATCAAGGGCACTTGTACTCTTTTGCTAAACTCTGGTTTAGTGAGAATATCTATCTATCTGCATATGTCCATACAGTAAACAAACACAACTTCATACGCTAGGACGGTAGGCTGTCCTGTGAAAAGTCTTTGGAAGAACCAGTCTTAAATCTTAGTTTCTCAGGAAAGGAGAGGGCTCATTCCTGGAAATACTATCAACACTAATGGGATCTCTCTTTAAATAGTGGGTTTTATTTGTTTGGGTGTTTTTTAAAGCAAAGGGGCAATTCTTTCTTGCTGTGTGTTGTGGTTTGTTTGTTTTTTTTTTCTTTTGATCCCATCTGATTTGAGCACTTCAAATGCTTGAGTTGTAGCCTAAAATAGCTGGTTGCCACCTGAAGGCTAACAGGAGGAGAAAAAACAATGTGCAAAAAGTGTAAGTGTTCAGTTTTGATACCACTGACTAGCTGTGTTGTCATAAACTTTATAGCTATACCATGAAAGGTAGTTGTTCCTGTGGGGATCCCTTAAGGGAAGGTGTTCTAAAGATGTTAACCCAGCATGCTTAAGCTTTGGGCAGCAGAGGCAAGTATTTCAGGGACCCAGAGTTTTGTGCCTGTTGAGTCACAATTGCTGATCTGAGATCACAGAGTGTGACAAGTAGAGAAGACTCAAACTACTGTTATTTCCTCTGATTCATGGATACGTTGTGTGAGATGTGTCTGAGTTTGGGCTTGTAAGCCCCTATCTTTGTTTTATGGGTATTATCTAACTTTGTTAAAAAAAAGCCTACTTCAGAAGGGTTTGGTCTTTCTGTTGACAATAACCTAAGAAGCTAGTGACTAGTGCAAGCCTAGACCTGTGGCGGTAGAGGCAGTAGTTCAACCTCTGGTAGAATGTAGTGACTTAAATGTCCAGTTAAGTCAAAGTGCACCCAAAATTAAGTTTGTTACTACTTCATAGTATTCCAGGTTATGAAGCAAACTATAGTTGCACCAATTCTTGGTGTGTATTTGCTTGCTGCATTGTTGAGAAGGTTGGTGGCCCAGCTGTGAGGTGGGAAGAATTTTAAACTACACATTTGTGACTGTCTATCATCTTAGCTGCTTTCTTATTTATACTTGGATAGGATTAGATTTAAGTGGTTTACTTCCAGTTCCATGTAGGGCATTTTTTTTTTTAATGTTTGCAAAGTTTTATTTCAGGAATGTAGCGAAATGGATGCACAGCTTTTGGTCCAAAGTATTCTTGATGTGTGCACAAAGTACTTAACTGTCTTCCTTTCCTCTCTTCCTCACCATCATCTTTTCCAAATCTAGACAAGACCAGAATCAATGTGTTGTTGGGGATAAGTTGTAGGTTTGCTCGTAAGGCACATAGTTAAGCATTAATGTAGGATAAAACACCTATAGGAGACAACTCCCGAGTATTCTGACTGGGTCACAGAGCACATTGCAAGAACAAAGGCTTAACAAATCAACTATTGTAATACCTAGTTCTTAAATAGTAATTTTGGTCCTATAGTCAAGTTACAGAAAGCCTACAGCTCTGCTTATTCTTTTATAACTATCTTGGAGTGGTGGAGAAACTTTTGTGTTCTTCTGATGTCTGTTCTGTATTACTGATATTCTGCGAATCCGTTCTGTACGTCAGAGAGCAGTAGTTTAGTTGGGAGGTAACAAAAACCATTGGACAGACTTAGGCAGCATCTATTGGAACATCTTCTTGCCAGGAAGTAAGTAGCTTTTCTCCCAACCCTCAAGTGACTATCAGCAAGGAATTCAGACTTTGGCAAACCTGGCCATATCATCCTGAGGAAAAATACCTTATTAATGTCAACTTGTTAATCTACTGAACTGTAGAATAAGGTCATAGTTACAGGTGTTGCTTGTGCAAGGAAAGTGTGTGGGTAGCACATGTAGCACTTTCCATGACTCTAAAGGTTGGAACCTTCCTAAAATGCAGTTGTGGAAGCTAATACTGTGTGTTCTTCGCCATGAAAGAATAGCTCTGAGCACTGTGAAGTCCTGATCCTGTCAATGATAGGATCAACTTAAAGACAGCTTAATCCTTGGTGTTTAACAGGTGTTTTTTTGGGTGTGACTTCTTTTTGTTCAGCTTTACACAGGACTTGTTTCTCTGTACAGAGATTTGGTAGGTAGGTTGGTTCATGATTTCATACAAGGTAAATGTCTTTAATTGTGCTTATGTCAGTAACTTGGTATGTGTATTGGAGCTCGCTCTTAATTACACCACTGCAAGGTATGTCAAGGTATAAATGGTGGGGTTTGTTTTTGTTGAGAAGATCTGTGGCATGTAATTCCAAGATGCAATTGGTTTGAGCACTACCCAGTTAGAAACCTTAAAAGTGTTTTAATCCCTTTGTTTGTTGTTGCAGTAACCTTGTGATAGCTAAAGACCTATATGCAGATCCAGTGCTGAGGAAGCCGGAAACTTAACCTGTTCTAATTGGATTTCTTCTTCAACAACTACAATTAAACCATTTCCCAGATTATATCATGTGGCGTAAGAATGTTGCTATGCATTAGGCCTATGACCTTTTTTTGTGCAGCATTTGGGTAGAGGTCTTTCTTCAGGAAGGTAGCATAACCTGCTTGAGACAGTCTAGAAAAGGAAACTCAACAGACATCAGCTTGAGTCAGTGCTAAATATCAGTGATTAGGAAAAAAAAAAAAACTCCTGAGGTCCTCCTGATTTATCCAAAACTTTTATAAATGATACTTTGAAGATGCAAAAATCTGACACCTATTCCAGTTAGGTAGTTACAGTTAAGTACTCCCCCTTCCCATGGAAACAGATGACTTTTTCAAAAATTTTTTTTAGCTTTCAAGTGTTTCTCTTTAAGCTATGCTAGTATGAGTGAATAAGCTTCTCAACTTTTAGCATTTCTGTGTGTAAACTTATTTCAAGCTGAATATTATCAAAATGAAGACCCAGTCTCTTTCCTCTTTACCTTGTTTTCAAGGTAGATCTACATAATGCCCTTAGAACTGTAATCTTGGGTTTATTTGTGGCACTTGTGGCACTTCTCTAATCTCATTGTACATGTCATCTTTTTTCTGTGTTTTTTCTTCCAGCAGTAACTTCTTCTGTTTCCATTCCCCACCCCACCCCCCTCCCCAGTTATCTAAAGACTGTACTTTGAGGGGCCAAACCATGTTTTACTATCCACTGAGCTCACTAGGTCTTTAGAATTAGAAATTTAAAGACAGCTTGGCAAAAGTTGATTAGGAACTTGCAGCCCAGCAAGTTGCCTGAGCCCTACCAACTTGGGGCATGCATTGTCTAACAGGCTCTGCAGGTAGGACATAGGGTATGTACTATATCAGTATTTGGCTTTTGGTGCTATTGCACTTGACTTTACTCATGGGCTGTGTGTGCCAGATGCAGGTGAATGGCAAACTTGGACGTGAGGCACCATCTAGACTGTGGGGTTAAAGCAGGGAAGAGGCAGAACCTACTGCTACAACATCAAGCAAGTGTAGCCAGCAGGTTGAGGAAAGGGATTCTCCTCCTCTGCTCTGAGACCCCACATGGAGTTTTGCATCCAGCTCGGGGACCTTCATCAGAAGGATATCGACCAGTTGGAGCGAGTCCAGAGGAGGCCATGAAGATGCTCCAAGGGCTGGAGACCCTCTGCCATGGGGACAGGCTGCGAGAGTTGGGCTTGTTCAGCCTGGAGAAGGGAAGGCTCTGGGGAGACCTTATAGCACTTTCCAGTACCTGAAGGGGCTACAAAGAAGCTGGGGGTACTTTTTACAAGGGCCTGTAGTGACAGGACAAGGAGTAACAGGTTTAAATTGAAAGTAGGGAGCCGTAGATGAGATATCAGGAAGAAATTCCTCCCGGAGAGGGTCGTGAAGCACTGGGACAGGTTGCCCAGAGAAGCTGCGGATGCCCCATCCCTGGAAGTGTCCAAGGCCAGGCTGGACGAAGCTTTGTGCAACCTGGTCTAGTGGAAGGTGTCCCTGCCTGTGGCAGGGGTGTTGGAACTAGATGGTCCTTTCCAGCCCAAACCATTCTAGGGTTGATTATATGTTTCAAACTCATAATTTTGGAGTCAGTGGAGGTATGCAGCTGAAAGTTGGAGTAGGTGATGATCTTGGGTACTTCTCGGTCACTTGCCTGACAATATGAGCTTCTAAATTGAAATTTGCAGTAATTGATCAACTGACTTTTCTCTGGTAGCAAATGCCCTCTGCCCCAGCTTTGCCACACGTTTGCTTGATCTTAACTTGACCACCTACCTGCTACCTACTGCCTTCATTTCTGGCAGTGTCACTGATCTGTACTTCATGAGGGATTCTGTGCTTTGTTCATATTGCCTTAACAGAAGGTTAAAGCTCCTAATTCAAATTAATTTCCTTCCTCTGAAGAGAATGTTCTCCCTCAAACTTGCCAGGCAGCATGTTTTTTTTTAGTCATGTTAGTGAAAGCTTAAGCTACCACATAAATAGGGAATTTTGGCTCCTACTGAACAAGGGTTTCTGGAGAAGCTGAAAATGAAGGACAGTTGACACTTCACTTATATTGCTTGTGATGGTTTTTGTTGGGAGTGTGCTATAAGCAAAGAAGAATTCATATCAGTTCACTCTGGGTACAGATAGCAGAGGTTTGGTTAGAATTTGGCAGCTGAAAAATGTGTTCTTTTCCCTTGTTAATACCAGTTGCTTTTTTTTAATTTAAAGGGGGGAAAAAAGTATTTCCATTGTTGCTAAGAAGTTGGAATGACACCTGTGTTGGCACCAGGTAGCAGAATTGCCTGCTGAGAATCTCGTAGTGTTAACTTCTCTGTAGAAGCTTGTCAGTAACAGTAAGTTTAAGGTTCCTGGAGATTTGAAGTCAAGCTCTTGCTATATGATCTGATTTGGCAGAGAAATTTTGCTCTACAGGACAATAAACTTTGAACACACCCATTCGTTGTTTTTCCCTCCTCTTTCCCATTGCTGTGCTGAAAGAGAGAGACAAAAACTGTTTCAGTATTCTGCAGCTGATGTTTGCTATGTTTGTGTGCTTGTTCTCCATGTGATTTAACAAATCTTTCATGTTACTGAGATGGCTTAAATATCTCTGGGTTTCTTCTGAAGCTGAGCAGTTGCTGGCTGACTTGCAGCTGTCCAGATCAGAGGATTCTTTTACTGAATAAAGATTGATCCAGAAGTTTGAGTTCTTAGGCTCTTGATAATGTTTATATTTGTGAGCAGAAGAACTTTTAACTGTTGCAGAATTTACTGAATTATGCAACAGAACTTAATATTTAGCTGGTTAAAAAACCAAACCAAAACAGAGTACTGAAGTTGCAGAAACTACAGATGTCGTAAACATGAAAATATTTTCTTGAAGTATTGAGTCCTGGCAGTCTGCCATTGAGAGAGCATTCCCTTGGCTAATGAATTCAAGTCAACCCATACACTGGTGGAAAACTTATATTGAACTAGTTTGGACGTGTTGCAAGTGGTGACATGGAAAGGTAACAAACTTGGTTTATTTGGAGAAGAACAACTTAATTCTTTCAATATTTTTTACAGGGGCAGATTCTTTGAATTAAGTTGTGATCTACCTTTGTAAATAAATGTTCTAAAAGATTGCTGTTGTAGTGAACTCCATTGCTGATGCTCTCAAAACCAAGAATAGTTGCTGTTGACAATACTTTTAATTATCAAAGATACAGAATGTTCGACTATAGAGAAGCAGGAGAATAAAATGAAATGCCTTCTATTTTTCTTCTCATTTGGATGAAGATGTAAGATCTGGATGACGCTTGTGTACTTCTGTGAACCAAAATGTAGTCCAGAGAAGAGTGACACATCTTGTAATATTTCTGTCCTTGTTGAACATGAGAGAAGCAAAGCAGTGAAGTGGCAGAACTGAAGAGGGATGCCCTCAAAACAGCATTATATTTCTTCAAGGCAACTTCTCTTCAGCTTCTGGTCTTCCAGAGGAAAGGAGTATAGGAGTTAAAGGCTTTTACTATCTTAGTATTAGCTAGCCCCTTTAACCAGCTCACAGAATTTGGTTAAGCTTTAGTCCTGGTTTAATTTCTCAGTGCACTAAAAGGGTCATTCTTTCCTCAGTAATGAAGTATTGAGTTCCTGTATACCATGACACTGGTTGTACAAACAGACCCGAGACACCTGTGCTACCATATACAGAATACAACATAAGCTGGTTTACTAAAAGGATCATTCTTTCCTCAGTAATGAAATGAAGTATTGAGTTCCTGTATACCATGACACTGGTTGTACAAACAGACCCGAGACACCTGTGCTACCATATACAGAATACAACATAAGCTGGTTTTTTTTCTTGGTTCCTTTAAGCTGTCCGTTGGACAGGAATGTTCTGCTGTTTGACTTCTGCAGGTGCTTTTCATAAGCTGTTTTTTTTTCTTTTTTTTGGTTCCTTTAAGCTGTCCGTTGGACAGGAATGTTCTGCTGTTTGACTTCTGCAGGTGCTTTTTTTTTTTTTTTGGGTAGCTAATCTGTGGCCCTCCTTCCATCCATAGCTTTGTCTTGGTTCTTGAGCAATCACTTGTAATGCTGACTGCTTATAAGGCAATCTGTGAGCGGTACCTATGGTTCTCTGTAGTTTTGAGTAGTGCCCTGTTTGCTCTTTCAGTTTGGTTTCTCCAGCCCAAAAGTACATACTAAGTTTCCGGCTGTGGTGTATAGGCCTATCCACTGTTTTCTTTCTAATCAAATGTCTTCCCAGCAGTCACAAAACTGTTCTTATCAGCTCTGGACCATGTAGTAGCATGTATTTAGATTTTTGCCTTAAACAGTACTTGACCTCTGATTTTCCCAGAATGTGTGTTCTCAAGCTCTGCTGTCTTTTGCACAGATATCTTACAGTCCTTTCACCAAGCAGAAGTTGGTAGGTTAAGTGCTGCTTCACTGACTTGGGGTCATGGCATGTATAACCTGTTGGATCACACAGTCTGAACAACCTGGGTTTTCCTCTAGTGAGCAGAGTGTGCATCATTTTCAGAGACTTTCTGAGTGTTCTTATCTCCTGTGGGAACTTGTAAATCTTCAGTTTGAGTTGATGAATATTCAAACTGCCAATTAGCAGTATAGTTCCCCTAATTCTGAATCATGAGATCACAAAAGATTATATTTTTAGCTCTTCTCCCTCCATCCATGCCAAGACTTTCTTTTCCCAATCTTTGTCTATAGGACATCATGGATGTATACACAGAGATGCTGTCTAGAGAATCTAAACCTGGTGGTTATATCCTTTTTCATAATCTTCTGATGGCTGGCTGTTGTAAAGTTAGTGGAACTGGGGGGTAACTGCTGCTCCTTTACTTTTTTTTTTCTTTTTCCCCTCTCCCTTTCTCCCCCTTCCCCACTGAGTCTAGCTTAAGAGTATTTATGGTTTACTGGGAAATGCTTTCACTGTAATGATTACAGAGTAGCTGAATTAAAAAAAGTCTTTAATTGTAAATTAAATCTAAGAGTGACATTGTGCTGAAGCTTCTTCCCCCTGCAGTTTGGAAAAATCTCTCTCTGGCTAACAGGTTCTGTATTGTCTAAAGTTAAGCAGTATAAAAATTGACATGTGAGCTAGTCCTAAGTGTCTGATATCTTCAGTGGCTGGACTCCTTTGGTATGTGTGGTTTATATGCCCATTTTGCTTGCTTCATCATTGTAGTCTAGGTTACTGTGGTGTATTTTTGAGGAGTTGAAGCGGAGGAGCTGCTTTCTGAGCTGTATGTGATTGCAGTGAGGAACATGGCCAGAGATGTTTCTTAGGCTGTCCTTGGGTGGGATGGACAGTGTGTCCTTGCACACATGTATGTCTACACAGATCTGAGATTGCAGATTAATTGGACTGACATCTATTGCATGACATTGTCAAATGCTTTTGCTGAAAGTAGTATTTTCTGATAGTCTGTTACTTTCTTCTCTGCATGCCTTTATATCTGGCATTAATATCTCCTTAATGTCTTCCAAGAGAACTGACAAAAGTGATGCAACTATTTAAGTTTGTAGAAATTCTGTGCTGGAAGAGGTGTAGAAATCTGTTTCCTTACCACTTAACATGCTTGTTTTAAGAAGAAACTTCCTTGATACCTACTTGTCTGTCTCCCCAGCAGTGACATAATGTTACAGTACTAAGGTTGTAGAATTTTGTTTGTCCTGAAGATTTTTCTGTATGTACGTAATTTGCTTTAGTCATTGTGTCTGCTCATGTATTTCTGTGTAGTTTGTTTTTCTTTAGCACTGGAGGGGGGCATACAAAAAGAATATAGTCCAGCTTCATGTGTGATTCCGTGCAATTTCATGTGGTTCCTATATCAAAAAACTTGATCTGATAAAAGTCACCATGTGCTATTTACATCAGTAGATGCAGGACAGCAGGTAAGCTGTAGTGGGTTCTAGCATCTTCGAGTCATGTAGACAGCTTATGGCTATCAGTGGGGAAAAGGTGGAAGTGGAAGCAGATAAGGAAATAAGTGGTAAGTTGTCCTTCCTATATTGGAAGGAGTAAAGTCTGTTATTCGTTAAGGCTTAATAATTTCATGTAACTGAATAACCCAGGGAATTGCATGAATGCAGCTGGAATCCATCTACCTTACTGGACGTTACAGCACTTTGCAGCTCATAGGAAAGCATCTTTTTCCCTTGTTTGTGTATAGAAATTTTCTGTCAGGAAGAAGTAGTAAGAATTTGGGAGATGTCACAGAAAAACTTTTTAGGAAGCCTTCAGTAAGTTGTTGTACCCACTTCCTGAATTATTCCATGAACTATTTCTACAAGCAGAAGGGACTAGAGGCTATGAAGCTGAAAAGACAAGCTTTTGTCTACATGGAGCTTTGACATGAAATTTTTTTGGAGGTGAGGACTCCAGTGGAGAAAGAACTGGGCAGAGTAGGTAACTGTTGAATTTAGAGTACAGTAAGGAGGAGTATTGTGTCAAAATAAGCAGTGCAAGACTCAGAAATTCATTAGGAAGCCTGTTTAGTCCCAGTTAGTTGCTTTAAACTGAGTCAGCTGGTGAAGTTGCAGAAGTAATTGAATGAGTGCTTGCAAGTGCTTGCTTGCAAGGCAAGAAAGTAGGTGTGTATGTTTGCAGGTGAATGAGGAGAACCTTGTGAGCAAAAATGAGGTGCAGCTATGAGATCAGTTTAAAGTGTAGCTCTAAAACAATTCAGTAGTTACTGAACCATATGCAGCAAGTTCTTCAGTTTAGTTACAATTAATGTCTCAACTTCTAAATGAGTTGTATGCTTGTATATGTAGAATGTTGCTTCTGCCTTAACTGACTAGGTTTGTCACAGACACAGCTGGTCAAGTGAATTAGTGTTATCTACATTGAAGTGAAGGAATACAAATCTGCAGTCTTAGACTTAACATTTTTTGATAAGTATGCTGAACTCTGGGCTCTGGCTGGCAAGGTGAGCAACTTACTGGAAGAAAATGTTCTGAGCTTACGAGGCATATAACCATCCTCCTTTTTTTTGCCTCTTTCCCACCCCTGCTGCTGAATAGTGACTTACTGCAGTAAGTCTTTGCAGTTTTGAGAAGCTGGCTTGCTGCAGTAGCATTAAGGCACTCTGTTTTGGGCCAAGGTACAGCAGAGAAAGTATGCCAAACAGTGTATTTAACTCCAAGCAGGTAACAGGCATTATAATGCAGTATTATAGACAGAGATGCTAGGTGTATTCTTAAATATTCAGGAAATTTGAGTGCAAGAGGCTGAATAAGAATTGCAGTGCCAAGACTTGTGAAGAACCTAAACCTCAGAAAAAACAAATCACTGAAAAAACACCCAAACAAAACCAAGCAAGTGCTAGAGCTCATCCTGGCAGATTAAGGAAGTCCTTTTCTTTGTGGAAAAAATTTAACTCCATTTTTGCAGGGTTTGTTACTGGTTTGCCTTGTTACGCTATTGGTGGCTCTAGAGCCTGTCCGAGTGCTGCGGTGTACTCCTTCTCTTTTCCTTTCTGTAGCCTACATCATGGTTCATAGTCACCCTAGGGGGTGCTTTTAGGTGTGAAGTGAAAGCACATCCAGGCTTGTTCTGTAGTTGTCCCTTTCTTATGTTTGCTCAAAGTTACGGAAAAGTGTCAGTCACTTGCTGTTGGCTTTTCCATGAGAAGAAAGGTAAAGGCTTCATTGCAAGTTGACAAGTGGTTTTTGCATCTTGTGTACCTATGGAAACTCTCCAAGTAATATGTTGGCAATACACTAGCTATGATGTTTGTAATATATATGTGTGCAGAAATGAATTTCAGTTGCTTCTTGTACATTAACAGAAGACAACTGTTAATCAGACAGTGCTTCCTAAAACTCAAGAATACTATGCAAGGTAATAACTATCCAATGCCAGTGCTGTTGGGTGTCTTCAGAAGATACATTGTGGGTTTATTAGAAATTCTGGCTTTTAGTATTCATCCTCAATCTAAAGAGTCAGCTCATGAGGAGAGCATCTGCAGGCCAGTGCTCTGGCATCATTACAGCTAGGGATTTGGAGTTGTGAAACTTCAACTGAAATGGCTTGTTTACAGAAAACCTTGTGCTAGAAGAGGATCTGAACTGAAAATTCACAAATTGCAAAGTCTGTCAACTGAAGCATGGAGGTCTGATGTACAGCTGTAGCTTTTTCTTATTGTGGATGCAGGGACAATGCTCAGTGTAGTTGAGGAAATTGTCTTAAAACGTGACAGGACTGTACTGGCACATTCAGCACATCTACTAGGTTGCACATGTTCTTTGAATGTAGATACCTAAAGAGAGGGAAGAACAAGCCAGCTGCTGGGAGTGAGGCTTAACAGATGGGGGGACAAGTCTGAGAACAGTTCAGTTTTAGGAACCTTGGGGCTCTGTTCTTGTCGTTCTAGCATGTAGGAGACAGTTTTGACCCACTAAAAAGGTCTCTCCTTACTCAACTCACTGTGCACAATGCTGTTGTGTGGCTTCAGATACTTGTAGTGAGACTTAATGTTTTGATGTTAAAGGTTATTGCCAAATCATGAAGCAGCATTGTATTTAAAGGCCAACTGGGACTCATGGGAACACACTACACAGTAAGAAACATAGTTGAGAGATTTCAATATAGAAGGTAACTCTAGACATCATGTTGACTTGACAGATGCTTTGCAGGATAAACCAGCTGCCATTTATTTCTTCTTTACAGCTGAAAAATACCATGTGTATGACAACAGACTGCTGCATGACTCCTTAGCACAGGCTGTTTTACTTAAAGTGGCTGGCTGACCCAGACAGGTCAATATCAAACTGAAGTTTCCCTAGACAGCACCACGTGAGGTTTTCTTCAGCTAACTCTTGTGTTTTGTGTAGGAGCACAAGTACTGGCTGAGGTGGGGAAGCATATGGCTCTGGAGCACTGCCTCTTGCAGAATGAAACCTGCTGGAATGCATGTTCTTGTAGTCAGTATGAGGTGATCCAATAGATCTATGGCAACCATTCCATAGTACCACTGATAGTTTGACATTAGTACCCAATTTCAGCCTCAGTTAACCTTTATACAGGAGGGGACTCTACCTCCCTTTCACAAAAGGCACAAAATGTGCCTGCTTGCTGATGTTTGTTTGTGAAGAGATGGGTTTTTTTGTTTGAACACAAAGAATCAGAGAGAATGCACAGCAGCATTTGACAGTGCCTGTGATGGACTTCAGATAGACCCCACCCTGGGTAGTGCTGGAGTCTTGGTCGGCTTTCAGCCTGGTTAACGCTAGGCTTGTCTTGCATCTGCGGTGTACTCTGCAGGGGATGCTACCAACCTGACTGCTCTGGCTGCACCAGCAAGCTGGCATCGTTTCCAGCTATAGCAGGCTTTTTCTGGTCCATTGTAAATATTTGTGCTCTAAAGTATAAGTTGTAGACTGAAAGTGTCAGGTATTATTCAAAAGCTTTAAACCTTTCTGTTAGTTGGGAGTATTTGCTTATGGCTAAGGAGCTAGGGTAAGAGAAATAATGATGAAGGGGGAAAGCCCACCTGCTGAGGAGTAGAGTTTACAGCTTTCTCAACTTCTTAACATCAAGGCATCTAGCTGTAAAGTTCATTGAACAGCAGTATCTTATGGGATCATGTATTTTATGGTCTACTTATGCTTAGAAACTTGAAAGTATATAAGATTAAAAAAACCCCAAGATCGCTATTAATCTTGCTTTCTGCTTTTGCTGTTGTCTGTGGTGTTGGACCTTTTAGTGGAAAGAACACTAAACTTTCAGAAGATACTTATGGCTCCGGTGATCTGGGGATTAGGATAGGGAGCAGTTCTGCCTAACTCGTATTTAATACCTGGAGCTGATTTCAGACGTTTCTGGTGTGCTAACACAGAGCTACTAGTACTAGGCTGTGTCGGTACAGTGTAACAAGACCGAATCTGAGCAAGCAGAATGCCGATCACTAATTTCTGGTGCTGTGCAGGTATCTTGATCATATACATGTTCCTTTTTGCATCGTATGGGGTATGTGAGGTAATGGTTTGTGTAATACCAGTTTACGTGCCTAGTGTCTTACGGCCTGCAGTTAACTGGAATCACTCTTT
>NW_010262843.1:22340-33583 GCF_000690775.1 Eurypyga helias
CCCCCCCCAACTCACTTTTGTTCTCTTCTATAGGCTCTTTCAGAAGAGTAGTCCATCATAGTCAAGTATTGTCTGGCTTTACTGGCAATGCCAGGCTTTGAGTTATTTTGAGAGCATTTGAACTGAGCCTTACTTACCTGCAGCTGGAGTGTGCTGAACTTTTTTCCTGGCAGACTTCTTGCTTAGTGTGACACAGATACCATAGACACTGAACTAGCATATAGACTGTCGTGTTCTTGAACTTTGTTTTCTTTCTTTCTTGTGCCTTTTTTTTGTTTCACCTGCAAATACCCTTTTTACCTGCTGGCACACAATTGGAAACAGTAAATCTGAATTTGCTGGTTGTGGTCCTCTTAGTATAGAAATACAGATTTAGCACAGGTTACAAATGTTACCTCTGTTTACTGAAGAGCTACATGCGGCTTGATCTTGAAATACCTCTGTTTAGGAGTGCAGCTGTGTGTTACAGTAGTCTTTCACAAGTAACTGCTAAAACGATAATCTGTAGACATCTTGCAGTCACAAAGCAATGCCAAAAGGAGTAATACAAAGCTGTCATATTGATTTTTTTTCTAATCATGTGCACGCTCATTAATTCTTCTGTCTCAAGTACTTTTTCCCACTGATCAGGCTCCCATGAGCAAGAACTTCTTGCTTATGTAGCTAGATACCTTTTTGTGAGTTACTATGTATCTTTCTTCACTCCACTGGAAGTTGCAGAAAGCTCACTAGAGGAAGAAGCTGTTTGAAAAGCACAGTAGTTAAGTTACTTCTGCACTCTTTGAATACTGCTGCTTATTCCTGAATCTGGCATTGTCATCTTCCACAATGAGAATTAAATACTTAAATACTATTGCTCTCTATCAAGCATTGACTTTTACTAGTTAGTGTGTTTTTCTTCATGTTGACAAATAAAGGTTCTCCTAAATTGTATTTGCTTTGTCTCCTTAAAATAATTATAGAAGCCTGCCAGAAAGAGTGTGCTACACTATTTTCCCTGTCTATAGAATCGTAGAATAGTTTGGGTTGGAAGGGACCTTTAAGGGTCACTTATATGGTCTATATACCGAGAACCAGTTGTTCTGTTTTGAGGATCTCTGTTCTTGTGAAAAATTTTGGTTCATGTGCCTTTTGAACTAAAAAATGTTTAAAGGATTTTGTGTTAAGTTTTTGATGAAACAGTAGCATTTTACATTTGCCTCTTGAAGCAACATGTCTTATGACTATCTCCTTCTTGTCTTTCAGTGAATGATAGTGTCTAGAAAGGGTATGTCCCTTCAGGAGAGAGGTGCCAATGTCCAACCGGCCTAATAACAATCCAGGGGGGTCACTGCGACGTTCACAGAGGAACACTGCTGGGGCCCAGCCACAAGACGACGCAGCAGGAGGAAGGTATGAATGTTACAATGTGTGCTTTAATGTATGAAAGCAAAATTGATGTCATTTAATTAGGGAACATATTTTTCTGCCCTGCAATCCAAGTATGGAAACTTAAGTAAAATCTTTTTGCCCCTGTTACCTGCATGGAATGAAGGCATGGGTCACTTGCTATCGTGCATGTTCAGTTGCAGTAGTAGTAGTAGATCCATGGGGAAGAAGTGTAACTGAGCATTTGTTACAGACAGTAACAAATTCCTTTCCTGATAACAAAAACATGGGGGAGACACATGATGTGACATGGGATGACGGACAGGGGGACTTCAGTGTGTGAAATCTGGGAAAGTCTGTGTACCTGTTAGAGAAGACTGAATAAACTGGCACCTCTCTTCCCTTGCACTGCATATTAGTCCTGTGCAGCTTTTGAATAATTCAAGACCAAAAGGTTTGTCATCCTTTAATATACTTGTACTAGTGAGCAGGTGGACCAGGTTGTGTTTTCTTTGTAAGTGGTTGTCTCTAAAATGCTGAACAAAGAAGATCCATGAAACTTTTCTAGGAATGCTGACTGTATAATTACTGCCATGTCTTTTAAGGAATTGAGCCTTTGAGGGAGTGAAGCCTGTATGGATAAGTCTTCCTTTGATTTTGTTAAAATGTTAGTCTAATGAAGAAAGGTTGTAGTAGTATGGTAGGCACCATCTGTCTGTATTGTAGTACCTCAGAGGTGTTACTGGTGTAGCTGTTTGAATATGCGTATCTTGGTCTTGTGTTTTTAGTGTAAGATTATTAAAATACTGAGGTCTGGCATAAAATAAAAAGGGTTTTACTATGAAGGAATTGGGCAAGAATGTATAATGAAGATGTATATTTCTTACTAATATAAAGTCTAACAGAACAAGGTCACTATTGAATGGATGAAGGAGGCTAGCTGAATTATTCCCCCTCAAAGGTTCCTTAGAAGAACAATGTGCAAAATCCAGCTTCACTCTTTTTAAACTAGTCTCCACTGTACAAATGGAAAAGCAGATGGTAAACACAAGGCTTCTGTAACATGAGGAGGAAGTTGCTGCCTTATGTAGCTGTTTATCTGGCAAAGCGGAATCGTTTTTGGAGAATACTCCTTTTTTTAACTGAGGCATGGTGAACCCTTTATTCTGTCTGTTACCTCTACATCTGAATGGATGTTTAAATTAGATATTGCCCTACCAGCTCTTCCCTTTTACACTGAACTCGATCTGGGGTGAATAATCTTCTCCTTAGAATAAAGAACTAGAGGCACATTATTTGGACGTGGACTTGGGCAATTCTTCTTGAGTTACCTGCTGTTTATTCAGATTTTACAGCAGAGTGCCAGGGAGAAGCTGTACAGTGAGTCAGACAAATTGAAGAATTTTAGGGGTAGCACTATTTTTTTACAGGTAAGTTACTCGTGGTGTTTAGGTGCATTGTGAACTAGTATTTACCCTATCACACGATGATTTCAGATGCAACTTGTCTGAAATGACTGGGCCTCTTCCACCCCTCACCCAAATCTGTGTTTGTCAGACTTCCATGAGCAAGACTGTAGTGCACTCATGAACTATTTTAGACCTTTATTGGAACCAAAGCTTTCTTAAGTAAAGAGGATGAAAGCTTGCAATCCTCTTTGAAAATGCAGGCTCTTTAGAACAGAGAGGATGGAAGAAACTTCCTTTCCATCTCTGAACAAGCGTTTTTGGCTGGCAAAGCATATAAGTAGTCCTGGATAAAGCATGCTGGTTAACATAAACTTTGTAGGGAGTTTGGTTACTCTCACTGAAGAGGGGATACAGAAGACAGTAAGCTGCAGAAATGGCTATTGCACGAGGAACAGTGTAAAATAGATATGTCATGTCCTTGAAAAATTTGCAGATGAAACGGAAAGAGCCAGTATCCAGCTAAGTCACTCTTTCTCTGGTTGCTCGTTTTAAGATATAAACCTCTGGACTCATCCTTCCACATACCTAGGATGCCGTGGGATAGTATGTTCTAGTCCTGCTGTTGAACAGTATGTCGGAGGGTCTAGAGTTCACAGCTTGATGTACCTTCTTCGTTTTGCCTTGCTGGACTCTGGTGATACATACTGCTTTGGCTGCTATAGTTAAAAAAACAAGCAAAACCCCCTGAACTTAAGGTGCATCTATGTTAATATTGCAGTGGGAGTTGGGCATGTTCTTTTGAAGCAAATCTGTTATCCTCACCCTGCTGTGCTTTGGCTGACATCATGGAATGGTCTTGGAACACTTGAATTGGAATCTTCTTTCTTGGGTGCAACTAAACTGGAAGTTGTGCTGTAAGAGAGCAGTTCATGCATCTGGTCAGTTGTGGTTGTCATCTGGTCTGCTCTGAAGTAGAAATCGTGGAAATGCATAGATGGTGGATGTTGGTCCTTAATGGTAACTATTTTGCTTTACAGACTTTCTTGTGTTGATCTGCACTACTTGTTGATATAGTTGTACAGACAGTATGAGGTAGTCTTCAGCCCCTTTGAGATTCACATTGTTAAACAAACCCACCAGACACACCAAAAAAAATCCCAAACCCCTAAACCTCACCAGTACACAAACACAATTCCTCCCCCCCTAGCATTGTACAAGGAATTGAGCAGTAATGTGAGTCTGTAGGGGGTTGTTGCTTCATGCCTAAAATTACCCACAAAGTTTATAAGCAAACTTAAGGGCCACACCTTCTGAAATGTTGGAGAAGGTTACTTTACTTTGGTCATAGATAGGCAATCATAACCCTCCAAGCAAGGACAAGTTTCAGTGCTGTCTGAACTTGTGTACTTGATTACATTTCTGCTTTGTATAAATAGCTTCCTAAATGCTGGAAATGCAACAGCTTTTTTTTTTTAAGCTTTCTTGTGGCTAAGGTTCCTGCTTTTCAAAGTACAGATCGAGTGACGCAAACTTGGAGAGTTTGTGCAGTCTGTTACGTGTGCTGTGATTTCAGACTTTTGATGTGAAGTCCCCTAATCCAGTGTAAGCGAGGGGCCGTATAGCCGTTGGCAGTATAGCCAGGTGGCTTTGCTACCGCCTTAGCTCTGCCTGTCTCTTGCGCTCTGACTGGAGCGAACGCTACATTAGACCTCACGGTCTCAGTCGAGGCGGGTGTTGAAAAGGAGAGAGGCTGGAGAATGGTACCACTTCAAGCTGAAATGCTAATGCAGGTCTTTCTATAGGCTTTGACCCTTTTCCAGCTTAAAGTTCTCTTGTTAAAACTTGATCAATTTAACTTGCTGAGCAGCTACTGTTCACTTCCATGAAGACTTTGGAAATTCCAAACTCCTCTCTGATCTAGTACGTAAAACGCAAATACAGAATCTTGCTGCTGTGATATCTAATACTGGCGGAGTTGGCTTAACCTGGAAGGAACCATGCAAACCCATTTTCTTTTAGGCTGGGCTTATTTGATGTCGCCCTAATAATATCAATACTTGCAGTCAGAATGAGTGGGGGAAGCATATGATGTGTTTTCCGCTGAAGTTTTACTAGCGATTTCACACTCAACACAATAACTTGATATGAGCTTTGAGTGATTTTTACAGTTGTGTTTGTTTAAAAAAAACAATGGTGCTAGGCTCGTAGCATAGAAAGATTGTTGCATCACAAATTGGAAGTAAACTTAGCATCTGTGATGTGTGCTTTTCTCTGAAAGAATCAAAGTATGTGTGTTTGAAAACAGATGTATGAACTAGTGATCTGTTTTCCCTGGGTATGTGCATAACCAAACTGGCCTTGGTGAAGTTGAACTAAAGTAAATTCTTCACTTTCTGTTGTCAGTAGTGATGTTGAAATAACTTTGTGCTTTGGATGACTTTCTGTCATTTGGGATTGAAGGTTAAATGAGAAATAAGAAATCCTTGTTAGTTGCATAGATGACCAAGATATAAGCAGTCTGGAAAACACTATGGAGTGATCTTTGTGAAATAATAAAGCAAGAAGAATGCTGTAGTCAGTCATACTGCTTTTGTTCTGAACAGGATTTGGTTTTGAACCCATCTTGATAATGTTAATTGTTAATATCTTACCTGAGACTTGTGTAAAGACTAAAGGTAATGTTTGAATCAATGGGGGAGACACCGCTGTGAGGAGAGAAAGTAGGTTTTGTTACACAGATAGTGTTATTGCTTTTTTATCTCACTTTTGACAGAAGTAAAAGGGTGTTTAGTTTTGTAGGCTTCATATTTGGAAGCATTTATTACCTCACTCAGCTGCTGAGGAACACGACTTAGATGAAACACTTCATTTATTAACTAACTTCAGAAGGTATGGTGTTTTTCAATATGCATGCAGTAACACTTTGAGGGCAGGTTCTGGATGGTACTTCATTATGGTTCTGCCAAGGAAGGCTAAAGGCTGGCAGTTTCCACAAGGCTCTTAATATAAACAGTGCAGACCAAATGGTGGGTCACTTGTCAACTTCTGCATGTGTGTCGCGATGGACTGAGTGTCTGTCTACCTGTGAATCAAAATGTGTCAGCAGACAGCTTTGCCCACTTGAATGAAGCCTTGGAGTGGGTTATGGAACTGTCTTTAAGTTGTGGGGGGAAAAAACTCAAAAAAAACCCAAAAAATAAAACCCCAGAAAACCCAGAAGAATATTTGAAGGTGCAGCAAGCGCTCAGTCTCTCTGGACCTGCCCCTGCAAATGGAAAGGGACGAACAAGCTCATAAATACTTACCTTATAATTTTTCATCATTAGTGAGGTACTTAGTCTCTCAACAAACTTGTTGCTAGAGTATTTGCTTAAGTGAAGCTTCTGAATGGAAGATGTGTTAATGGAAGAGAGTAAAGAGCTTGTACTAGTTAAGTTACTAGTTAAAAGTCTTGACTTACGGGCAAGAGTGCCAGGTAGCTTGCAACCTTTAACTGAAAACAATCTTCCAGCTGCCTGTGTACCTTTGATAGCACTTCGTTCTCCAAGTGTTACTCTTTGTGTTTCTAGCTCATCAGATTATTCTAACTACCTTTGTATGCAGGTTAACTTTTAACGAGACCTTAAGCAAGCTGTCACAACCTTAGTATAAACTCGTGATAATGGTACTTGTGAGTTGGTGTGTGGTTAAGTTTGACTTAATCCTGCAGTCTCTCCAAATTGCCAGCCTGCTTGCCATTGTATAAATCTTGAAGGGGAGTTAATGTCATGCTCCTTTTAACTGACATGCTACTGCGTGTACAGTTGTTATTGTCTTGTGTGCCTTATCTTTAATCATTCACCTTGTGTGTGTTGCAAACTCGAATGAAAAATGACAGCCCAGTAGGTCTTTAAAATATTAAAAAATCCTCATCAGTTTTGACCCCTCATCTGTTAAGTTTCTGGTGTAACCTTTATTCTCTGGTGCTGAATGTTATTTCTACTGATAATTTGATGGATGAAGAAAATAAAGCCAACACAAATAGTCTGCACAATACAGTATTTGTGATTCCCAGAGTATGGGTAGCTTTATTGGTCCATATAAGTTGAACATTGGTATGAAATTGTTTGTAAAATTGTAAGGGGAGAATTGTAAGCCTGGAACAAGTGAAAACTCTTCAGCGCATGATTTAAATACTTGATGTTTTGATTTATTGCTTTAGCCATATTTTAGTTGAAAAGATCTTCGATTATTTTCTGTTTTGTGAATGCTTAAAGCACTTGGTTGGATCCAGTTCTAATTAAAGCAAAACAAAAATCTCTAAGGGAAAACAACCTTTTAAAATATACTTCAGAATAAATGAACCCTGATCAGTTAGCTTACACAAAAATGAGATCCCTGCCAAGTTTAAATTATGTAATAACTTCTGTTACTCCCATAATAAAAACATTTCAAGGGGAAAATTAAATTTCACACCTTAGTCTTTTGTTGGGAAAAGGAAAATCCAAACACTCAGGATTAGGTGAAACATTTCCAAGTTTACCTTGATGGAGGTTGCTGTTGCGAGCTAAAGACCTAACTGCTCTGTTTCACTTGCTTTTGATCATTAAAATGATTTCTTCTAGTATGAGAAATAGAACCAAATAAAGTGTTACGCTCTTAGAAAGATGAGCCACAGGAAATGTTTTGAGTATGTGCTGTCTAGGTGCATTCATCAGTTTGAATAACTGACTAAATGAGGATACTTTGGAAGAAAACAGAGAAAGGAAAGAAAAACAGTCCTATTACTGAAGTTTTACCATTTCAACTCTGTAAGCAAATTACAATTAAACAGTAAAAAACCCAAGTCTAATCACTTATGTTTAAGTTTCTGTTGAAATCCTTAAGAGGGTAATGAAAGTTTCTGGTCTATAGTAGACTTAGCTCTGACTTTGCCACTAGATTTCTCACATTTGTTTGAAAGCTTGTGGAACTCCTCTTACTCTTTTGGCCTAACCTTTTTGTTTGCAGACATGGGTGGGAGCAGGATGCTTAAATCTGAATTCTACATTTCTACCCTTCCCCGTATGATTCAAAGATATTTGCGTTGCTCAACTCAAACGACTAGGTAGCATAGAATCAGTAATTCTTTAGCTTTGAAACATTGCTTCTTCCAGCATTAATATTAGGCTAGTTTGACATTTCATGAATGTTAGTGGTGCTTGGGGTTTCTGTACAGGTAGGATATGAGCAGTAGGGTTTTCCTGGTGACCACTGAGTCAAAAGTATGTTTTATCTGGCAAAGTACAAGTGAAAAGTCGCTTGCCTTAGCAATTATTTATACTGTGCTGCTGTGAACGCTGGTGAGCTGTCTCTTATGAGTCTTGCAGTTGGTAATTCTTACTGGTTTTCAAAATGGATGTTGAAATGAGTTACATCTTAACATATTCTTAAATTTTATCTATGGTATGGTATATCTTTGTTCTCCAGTCAGAGCTCGTACAATACACCAGTCTTTGCATGTGGCTGAAAACTGCTTGGAAGACCTCTTGCAGCTTATCTATGTGAAACTCATTCCCTTCTCTGACATCATAGGTTTCCTGTCTCATCTGACTGCCTTCATTGGTAGCATGCATTTCTTCATTCCTCTAACTTCAGCTGTTACCAATCAGCTCTTAATCCTTTGAACTGGTTGATCTGCAGCTAGAAAATAACTGGCAGGTTTGAGCTTTCCTACTGAGTGGAACTGGTTGCATTGCCACTCCAAACATTTTATTTTCTTGAACTTAAGAGCAAAGGAACAAGCTTGTAACTGGATAATGTCTTAATGTGTGGAATCTTGAGGTTGATGAGTATACATCTATTTCTGAGAAGAGTTCTTTGACAGGTGCTCTAGTCTTGTGCCTTACTGTGCTAGCTTCATGCTTAAATTCAGTTATCTTGCACACCAGAAAAATCTGACTTTGTCTGCACAGCTTAGGTGTGAGAAGATGTTTTATTCATTTAAAATGTCTAAATAATTGTGTACTTTACAAAAAAGTTATACTGGTAGTGATTTGTAACTGCACCAGGTGATTCTCTTGAAATACTGCTTTTTAATGTTAGGGGTTGATGTGGAAAGTTTTGAAGCTGTAAACTAGTATTTGTAAACAGTCCAAAAAATAATAATAATTCCACTTACAGGTTTGTATCTCTCTCTTGGGATCCTGATAGCTTTCTGTTTTGACTTTCTGCTGACAGGTCACATTTAGGGCAGGCAAAACATAAGGCACATAGCCCTCCTGAGAGTAAAAAATCTATTTCAAAGACACCCAAAGTGCAGTCTAATACTACTTCTGAGCAGTCCAGGGGACACTTTTCTAAAAGGTAATTGTGCTTCGTATTCATATGCTATCTGGTGTTATCTGTGCTTCACATCTGTGCATAACATGTCTAGTTATACAGAGCTCTTCCAGAATGTATGACGAGTAGATTTTAACCAATCTGCATGTTGCGTTCAGTGGATCTGTTTCACTGTTTTACATTCTGTGGTGTTGTGGTTCTGTGGGATTGTGTGGGGTGTTTTTTTTTTTTTTTTTTTTAAATTCACCAACTGAGAGCATTCTGTCAGTGATGAGGAAGAAGTGACTTCTGCATAACTAGTCCTGGAATACTTGTGAGGTCTTTCTCTACTTTTCCTGCTCCATGTTGGGGCAAGATTGCCCAAGGAGTTCTGAGCCATGTCCAACATTAGTTGAAACATGTAATAGTCTAAAGTGTGCCTGTGTTTGGGATAATGATCTCCGTTTGTCTTTGCTTTTCATATACTTCTGCTATGTACATGTTGGAATGCTTTTTTAGTGTGGAAGACAGTTTTGCCATTTTTCTGTGTGTAATTGATTACCTCAATATCAAGACTGGGAAACTATCCTTTCACTAAGAGCCCTCTTTGAACTCTAGAATCCAGTTATGACTAGTTATGCATTACTGAGAACTCTTTACTCTCTTGTGGAACTTCTCAAACATTCAGATAATAGCTTCATGGGTCTTTTTTTCTTTTTAATCAGTTTGATTTTTTTTTTTAAATAAATATGTCAGTAAAATATATCCAAATTACCTCATACCTTCCTCTTTAAGTGTACTGTAGGGTTTTTTTTGCAATTTATTTTAGTTTTCATGCTAGCAAAAACTTGCAATATGACTGTTCTCATGCAAGCATGGTTTGTCTTCTTACAGTGTGAACTTAATAATCACTGTTTCTTACCTGCAGTTTCCTTTATTATTATAGAAAGCTGACATTTATCTTGCAAAACTGTTGCAACTGTGAGGTTTGAGTTCAACACTAATCCTGTCCCTGCTTACTTCTACAGAGGCTGTAGTTCATCTGCTGATTTAACACCACAACAAGAAGATCCAGAGAGAGTCAATAATTCAGAAAAGCAAAAAACGGGGCAAGTGCCTAAGAAAGACAATTCTCGAGGAGTTAAACGCAGTGCTAGTCCAGATTACGGGAGGACCAATTCTCCTAGCTCTGCTAAAAAATCCAAAGCACTTCAACACACTGAAGCTTCCTCGGAAACTAACAAGCCACATACTAAATCTAAGAGATCAGATCAAGAACAGCCGAAGTCTACACCATTGCCATCAACAAGTAAGGCTCACACCAGAAAGGGTGGAGCTGCTGGTACCTCCCGAGGTCAGAAAAGGAAAAGGACAGAGGATCTGTCTTGTATAGAGAGTGGTTGAGCAGTTGAATCAACTGGCGCTGAAGAGAAGTCAGCAAAACTCTCCAAGCTGGCTTCAAAGTCTGTGACCTCAGCCAAAGCTGGGTGTAGCACCATCACTGATTCTTCTTCTTCAGCTTCCACATCCTCCTCCTCTTCTGCTGCTGCCTCTGCTTCTTCTACTGTTTCTCAGGGTGCCAGAGTGAAACAAGGAAAGGACCAGAGTAAGTCTAGAAGTTCCCGCTCTGCATCCAGCCCCAGTCCTAGAAGGAGTAGCAGGGACAAAGAACAGAATAAAACAGGTGGTTCTTCAAAGTTTGATTGGGCTGCTCGATTCAGTCCAAAAGTCAGTCTCCCTAAAACAAAACTGTCTCTACCAGGCTCGTCCAAGACTGAGACATCAAAACCTGGACCTTCAGGACTACAGGCTAAGCTAGCAAGTAAGTTCATTTGTGGAAGAATCAACACGTATGTTTTAAAATAGAGCTTTCTGAAACAAATACTTCTGTTGTTTTCAGGCTTGATGGGATCTTCTTAGAGAAATTAACATTTAGTGTGTTATGCTGAGTTTTTTCAAGTAAAGCTGTGACTGAAACTATTTACAGCTAAAGGAAGTGATTTAAGTACAGTCAATGTTCTGTAAGTTTAAGTTGCTTCTCTGTCTTGCAAATCAATTTTAAAAATAAAATATATGCAAAATAGTTGGATGTTGTGATGGGGACATAACCGTTATAAAGCTCTTAATTACATTTCTCCTGTCAGATATTTTCTCTCACTTTTAATAAGCTTTCCATCCCAAAGCAGG
>NW_010262843.1:33598-81877 GCF_000690775.1 Eurypyga helias
ATAATATGTGATTTCTTGTTTCAAGTCCACTTTTATAATTTTTCATTACTGTGAGAATCTCTGGTCTTTAAGAACAGTAATCTCTTAAAGTCACTAATGTCCTGGGCACTAGGTTTATCTTTTAAATTGTTCCTACAAAGTATGTCCTCTGTGGTGCTGAATTTGAATAACAGGTGCTGTCCTTGGACATGGTCACTAAGAAATGTAGTCTGCATCCAAGCAGAGCACCTGCTTTTGCTAGTGTGCAGATATGCTTGTAGCTCTGTTGCCTTAACAGATGTTTTTTGGCAATGCATTATGCTGCCTTTGTGTACTGTATGCATTACTTACAGCATGCATTTGCTAAAACTTAGCTTAAGCAGTTCATTATTGTATGGGTAATAAACAAGAGCGATTGGATGTCTTCCTGTGACCTAACAGGCTTGTTTTGGGTAACTTGCATGACTAGAGTATTGATTCTGGAATGACCAGACTTAATTGAGGAGAAATGGCACTAGGGAAGGGGAGAGGAGTTACTTTATTTGTAGCAAGGTTTTATCTACCTGCTCCAAGAATTATTGGGTGATGAATTTCAGAGTAAAAACTCTGAATTTGCACAGGGTGGAATGAGGGGGAAGTGGGTAGGAATCAGGCAAGAATGGGACTGACCAGCAAGTTGTTAGCTGAATCTGTCCTTGTTATAGGCAACTTCTTAGCAATAAAAAAAAGAACAGGGAGGAGAAAGCATTTAGCTCCAAGTGAACAATGAGAAGGTGAAGGCAGTAATTTTTATGACAAGTT
Organism: Eurypyga helias; assembly: GCF_000690775.1. NCBI lineage: Eukaryota > Metazoa > Chordata > Aves > Eurypygiformes > Eurypygidae > Eurypyga > Eurypyga helias. The sequence continues at coordinate 34,379 of NW_010262843.1, forward strand.
AAACTTCAGCAAGGAGTGAGAAGGGGAAGGGTTAGATAGCACAGTGTAAGGGCGAGTGTGTTGAGTAGCTTGAAAACCAGCATTGAGAATATGAGCCTAAACTGTCTCCACCAAGAATGTACTTAGAAAGCCAGCTTGACTAGCTTTAGCTCTTCCATGACCTGAAAGTCAGCATCTTTTGCAAGAGGATAAACTTCAGCTGAAGACATTCAAATATATGTCACAAAACCCACGTTGATGTGGGCTGTAAGTATGTTTGTGTATGCATTAAAAAGTCACTGGTAAGGGGCACAAAGTGTGGTGAGAGATGTTTCTAGACTCAACAGATATTAGTTACTTTTTCTAAATGGCATCCCACCTGGGGGGGGCAGGGGGAGGAGTACCAGCAGGTGACACTAGAAAGTCTAAAATGTCTAATGCCTCTATTTTACTGCGGATTACAATAAAACTTATTCCGGGGTGGTTATATTGACCAATGATATTCCGAATAAGTGATTATACTGAATATCACTAAGAACTCAACCTAGAACAGAAGACAAGTGTTAAACCTTGATATCTTCAAATAGTCTCAGCCTTTCAAATAGTGCATTAGAGCTCTTTGGCAACAGATCGAAGTCATCTTGAAATTCATAGTAACTGTTGTCAGCTTAGCCCTTTAAAAAAAAAAAAAGAGAGAGAAAACTTGCCATACAGCTTCACAAACTCAAATTTTGGGACACATTTGAAATACTGTAACAAAATATGCATTATCCAAAATGCTGAGAAGTGTCAAGAAAATATTAAGAAAAATAAACCTCCAGGTTAGATTTTTAAGGAAGAAGGGTAAATTCAGATTTATTTTCTTTAGCAAGCTAGTACCATTAGAGAATAAGGGAGCAGAAGTAAGTGATTTGTCATATAAATATTGACTCCCCTAAAGCTTGCTAAAGCAGTAAGGGAAATGGTGATCTAGATGAATTACTGAGGTGTGTACACCCCTCTGTCTGGAAACATGTCCTTAGAAGGCGTAGTAATCTTGTGTAGAAAGGGAAAGGCTTGTATAGGGGTATAATAAGAAACAGATATATTAAGAAGTTTGAAATAGGGCGCTTAGTGGAGATAAACAAACATGCAAACTAATGGGAGATAAACAAACATGCAAATGTAACTGTAAGGAGCTCCTAAAAGTTCAGGAAAAATGATGTGGGGGAGTGGTTCTAGGAAGGAAAGTGGGAGAACAGGGGAGATTTATTCTGGCTGGCATGGTCAGTCATATGTGTATAAATGACAGTGCTGTTTGTTCCTGGGGTTTGCCGTTCAGGATGCAGAAGAATCATTAGTGCTTGTCATCTTTGAAATAAAAACTAGAAAAGCTGAGCTGGCTTACTCTGCTGCAGAGGAGAATGAGGAGACGCATGGTTGCCATCTTTGCAGAAGCTTTTCCCATACTGGAAGGAGATACCCTGAGGTTTCTTATCTAGTCCTCACTGGATAATTGTGTTTAAATGCAGCCAAGGTGACTTTCAGAGTCCTGAGCTACGCAGAGGTGTGTGTAACTGAGCAGTGACATCACTGAGTAACAGCTGTAGAATTTGTTGGAAGAAAAAACCAGGCTATACTGAAGTTTTCAACTCTGTTTTTGTGGCTAAATATTTTTTAGGTAGGGAACAAGTTTCTTGTTTTGCTCTCTTAATTTGACTATTTTCATATCCCTTTCAAGCCCTATTATATTTTGTAGGTGCTTTTAAAATGTTGCAAGTTGTCGTCTCACTGATGTAACAATATAGAACCAAGCTTAATTATACCTCTGCTATTAGGGAAATCTTGGATTCCCTTTGTGTAGTGTCTCGTGTCCCTTAAGTAGGAAGAAGCTGGCAGTGATGGCTGGTACAGTGTTGAGAGCAGGGCAACTTAGGGTAGCAGTCCCTGAGTGAGAAGCCTCTGCCTAATACTTTAGTTTTGGGCCGTTGGAGATGTCATTGGGGTACACTGAAAAGCCACATGAAGGTGAACACAGAGGAGCATGAATGCTATAGAACTACTGGCTTCAAGGGATTTGGCAGAGGTGAGGCAGTAAGGAATCTAAAACTCGCTCTATGTTAGTTTATTTGGGGTTGTGGGGTGACAGAGCTGTCTGTGTGATGGTCGTGAGTCGTAGAGTTGTGATCTTGGGATTGAGCAAGTGAGATGACTAGCCTGGAGGTAGTGGTTTAGTTGCAGTCACGGGCTGCGTAGGGCTGTAATCGAGACCTGGGTTTGGTACTGAGGAAGGGGAATAGTGGAATATTAGAATGACAGGAGGTTTTGTCTCTCCTTCCCCTGCCACAGCTATTGTCACCCTGTTTCTGTTGTATGAGGAAAACAGCTCAACACAGGAGCCAATCTTAAGTCTTCCTATCCTAACAAATAAATCTCTATTGATAATCTTCCTGGACTGCAAAAAAAGGGGTTTCCAGGTTATGGACTGTAAAGTTTGACTTAAGTTTGTTTTGGCTTGGGTAATATGCTCAGACTTCAAATAAGTCAATGCAGTACAGCTGTGTTCAGTCCTTGTTTCTTTCACCCAGCAAAAAAATGCCTTAAAAAAAAAAAGCTGACCAGTGAACACTTAAATGTGAAGATTTTCTGTTAGGCTGTGCTGTTTCAGGTTTAGCCTGTTTGGGTCCATTTTCCTTCAGAGTCATTAACATGACTGTTTGGCATGCAAATTTGATGATGTCAGGGCATAAGCAATGTAGCTGTTTGCCATAAGGAAGCCTATGCCTCTGCTTTAATTCTGAAGTTTGCATCTGAAGCTCTTGCAGCTGCTGAATATGAACTACTTAATTCTAATTTTCTTTTAGTTTATTCGAAGGCCATCTCTGTTCATAACTTGTAGCTCCTTGAAACAGATCTCTTGATGATAGCACTGTATATTACAGCTGAATAAAAAAGCTCTGGAGATGAACATCAAACCAATTCCCCTGAAAGCCCTTGCTGTCTGTCTGTGGCAGTATGACTGGTGCTTTCCTTCCTTAGGCAGTCACAGGGCACCTCTAATCCCATCTCTGAACACTGGTTGAGCCCTATTTACCAGTGAAGGCTTGAGGCCATTAACCTCCTGCAACTCCTATAGGTACAAGACTAACTCAATCGGGAGGCCACACTGGCAGTGTGTTAAGGGGGCAATCAAATTTTGGTGACAGTGTGAGGGGAAGGAAGAAGGTTCATTGGTATGCTGAAGAAATTAGCTTACGGTATTGAGAAGACTCAAAGGATTTGCAAAAGATGCAGGGGATAAGATTGACTTAAGAAGGCGACTTAAACAGTGAACTTAAAGGGTAGGGCAGCATTGAACAGCAGGAAGGGAACAAGCTTGGAGAAGGTGTTCTTCCTTTTCAGCCTTTGAAATTAATAGAGAGGTGGAAGCTCATATGTGCCGTGGTAGATACATCAGAGAGAGAGAAATAAAGACTCGAGAAAAGAGAAACGTGCAAAAAGGTCTGACAAGTAGAGTATTCTTCCCGAGCAGCAGGACAAAATGAGCTCAGCTCTTCTGGGTGCTCAGGCTGTGATACTCTGCAGCTCATCCACTGAGCGGTAACTGGATAACACTATGTTCTCTAAAACCCTGGCTCAGCTCATTTAATGCCTCTTATGGAAAAGGACAGCCCATTTCATTGAAATGCTTCATGGTGTCTCTTCATCTGACCTGTGTTAAGCAAGCTCAGCTCACCAAACTGGCAGAATATTGACAGAACAGGGAAGTCCATCAGGTGTGCACTTTGTGCATCTTGGGATTGCTTTGGGGACAGGAAGACATGAGGGTACCATACTGTTAAACAGCAGTAAGCTGTTAAGCTAGATCTGCTGTTTTGTGAAACCTTTGCCCTCAGCAGAAACCCTACTTTGATACCAGCTAAGTCAATCTTCACTTCCAGTGAATGTCTCATTGATAGTCTATTAATAAGCTGCTATGGAGTTACTTAATAGTTAGGTCTGACTAACTGAAAATAAGTACCCACCAATCTGAAGTAGTAAATGACATGCTGACATAAAGAATGAAAGTGTATTTGTGTGTTTTTCCAGTGAATTCTACTGTAACAGGGTGGTTAACTTGTGCTTCTGCTTTATGTTTAGAAGAGTACCTCACTACGAATTTCCCTATACTGTTATAGGTACTGAGTAGCCTGTTTTTCCACATATGTAATATGAACTCGGAGTGGTAAACACATTTTATCTGTGGAGTAATAGTGCTATACCTTGTGTCAGTTAAAGCATGCATTTTCTGTGGTGAAGTATAACCAGCTGTGAGGGGAGTTTTGTTGTGTACTTGTAGTACTTGAAAAGCTTAGCTAGCTATGGCATGTGATTCTACTACAGCTGTTTCAGACTGGTTTTGTCTTGTATCTGTACTCGATATCACACCCCTCTTCCTCCTCCCCCCTGCCCTGTGAGTGCCTTACTGCATGTGGATAGAGTTGGAGTCATGATGTCTTTCTCTTGTAGCAACTTCTACTTAAAGTTTTGGGTTGAAAGCATATGGGGTAAAAATGCCACTGCTTTTTTGAATACTTGCAAGTTACCTATTTTGTTCTATATGTACAGACAATCTGAAAGTCCATGTGCTGGCCTGCTTCATTTCAGTGCTTGGTGACTGTTAAGTACACAACTTCTGAAGTTCCCAAATTTCTTGAGTCAGTATGCCTGGGGTGTGGTAAATACACACATAGCAGGTTAACCTTCATCTGCATGGAACTTAACCGCACACTTACCTGTGTTGTGTTCCCGGGTCAAATACAGTATGATGTTTGAACGGCCAGACTGGTGGCTACATCAGTGAAAACTTTTCAGATAATTTTTCCTTTCTGTTAAATATTTAGTTAGCAGCTGTGTACTTATTTCATCCCCCAGTACCACAGCTCAGCATTCCTGGAATGTTTTCAGATGAAGGAAATAGACAGGAGCCAGTTTGATAGGTACTGTGCTCAAAAACATTGCATATTTAAATGTTTTATTTCTGCTTAGTGGCCAGAAGAGGGAGCAGTGATCTAACGCACTCATGTTTTCAAAACTATTTACATCTGTTCTAGTAATAGTATGTCTAAACTGAACGTTAGGGGGTTCTAATTTTATTTATTGTAGAGACCAGATGGACTGAAATGTAAAACTGGCCCTATAAGATTTTTAACATTTGACACTTAAATTACCAGTCTTCTGGTTTGGAAGCTGTTAAGAGGGTATTTTGGCCTGATAGTAAGCATCCTCATAATTGGAGAAAGTTGTATTGCATGGGGAGGGTTGCGTGTTTAAGATCTACCTGGTTCTGCGGTGGGATGTGTCGTCAGAACAATAGCTTCATAACCTAGAGCAAAAATCAGTTGGGTCAGTCTCAGTGGTGCAAACGCTTCTAAATTAAAAACTTGAACTTCTCTTCCAAAGCTGTGAAAGATATGCTCGGTGACTTACCTCGAGGCAGACTTCATGACAGTGAAGAGGGCTTGAAGGGATGTAGTTCATTTAGGAACACAAATAATACTTACGACACAGCTCAACACTGGCGGTGCTTGAATCCTGGAGGGGAGCATGATTTTGAGTTAAGGCAGTTACTCTTAAACTATACAGATGTAAACAAAACTGACTAAAAATTATGAAGATGATTAAGTTTATGCTGCACAGATTTACCTGGGCGCAGGGGAAGACAGATGCAACCACCACTGGCTTCTCCCAATGAGATTTGTTTTTCTCTCTCCATCTGAAACTAAAGCATCCTTTTTGTTTCAATTGTTTTGAACCTCAGTGTGTGGAAACAAACTTGTGTCCCATAATGTGGTATCTGTTTAGCATGAGAGACTTACAAGCTCTTCTATAACTGTAGTGCATAGGTTACGAAAATGTGTCTAGGTAACAACTTGAAGTTCAGTATTACTTAAAACAAAATAATGTATACAAGTAAATATCTGAACTGTTCTTTTAGTGGTGTAGCAGTTCAGTGTAAGGTGACTAAAAGCTGATGTGGGGTTATTGTGGTTCTTAGGTAGAAGTTATACTTCTACATAAGTCTTCCCTGTACACAGAAGTTTCATTTCTTTGTAGAACTGCTGTGTATTTAGAGACTGATTTACTCTCTATTCTTTACGTATTACATAGGTCTAAGAAAATCTACTAAGAAGCGCAGTGAATCACCACCTGCTGAGCTCCCCAGTTTGCGGCGGAGCACACGGCAAAAGACCACGGGCTCCTGTGCTAGCACCAGGTAAAACTTAAGATGGAACGTGACTGCTGCTGTGGGTTGATATTAATGTCACTTTATTGCATGATGCTGGACTTGACTACGCTGTCTTTGGTATTGTAGAAGTAGGTGTAGCTTTTCAGGCCTGCTGGGTTACTCTACACCAGTGCCATGTAGAGTGCATAGAATTTGTCACCATCAGACCTTCAGTAAGTCCCTCAGCTGTGGTGGTGGAGGGAAAGAAGTACCCAAAGCCAAGCCCATATTACAAACACAAGTAATCCTTTCCAAGGCTAGTTGTGTTTAACAAGATACAAAACACTAAAAGAGAGTGCTTAAACTGTTGTCCATCACGAATATAAAATAGATTACCGTTTTGAGAAATAAGACTTCATGGTACTCAGCTTGTCAGCAGCTGCATCTGAACAATACTACAAATATCAAATATGTAAGGACTTAATATACCTTCTGATGCAAGCAAGAGAAAATTTAGTCCTGAATGAATAATTTTAAACAAGGAGTAGATTAAATGAGGAAAAGCAAAAATCATTAGTTGCATATATTCTGAAGATACTTACAAACCCTTAATGAGATTTCCCCCCCCCCCTTTGTGCCTAAACTGCATTTAGTAGTTCCAGTACAACCTCTTTTCCTTCTTCCATGCCATGAAGAATAAATGCATCTGAAGTCTGGTTCTGTTGTCAAGTGTGCATTTGAATTTGACTGTTTAATTTGTAGGCATTTATATGTGTAGTGGTTGTGACAGTAGTGTGTAAAAAAGCCAGTTTAAAAAGGCACATGCCCTCCAACATCTTTCTGGCTTTGAAAACCAAGTTGAACATCAGAGTTCTCTTTGCTTTCAGTAGTCCAGAACTTCCTTTAGATAGTGTCATTGAAATTCTCACGTGTGTACATGATTTGTAAATAAGTCACTTCAATCTTGCTTATTTTGACTATTATATTTTAGTAGACTGCTTTGTCTTGAAGGGTATAATGTGAGGACCTAGCTGTAATGCATGAGTATAAATAAATCACCACCATGGTACAGGGCAGGGAGGGTGAAGAAGAGCTGGATCATTTTGTGAACACGTTCTTACACAAATCTCTCTACACTTATGTAGATCACTACCACAGTGTTGCACAAATTATGTGGTTTTGAGTAGTCCCAGATTAATAAATCTGTCTTAGTTCATAAGGTCTGAAACTGTTTTTTGAATCTTTAGTCGGCGAGGCTCTGGCCTGGGCAAAAGAGGAGCAGCTGATTCTCGCCGACAGGAGAAGATGGCTGATCCTGACAACAACCAGGATGGAGTTAACTCGTCAGCTGCGCGTACAGATGAGGCTCCCCAGGGAGCTGCAGGTAAGAAGAAATTCTAACTGAAGCATTTTTAGTGTAGTTGCTGGTATAAACTTCTTTGCATTTAAAAATAATTAAATGGATTAAATTCTGGGAGGAAATTAATATTAAAGATTGGTACATCTGGTAAATAATTCTGGGAGGTTTTTGAGTGAGAAGGGTTTTTGAGTTGTTTTTGAAACTTTTGTTGGATATTGGATATGCTTCAGTTTATGCTTTGTGTGGTCTCCAAACTATGTCAAAGCAGACAAGTTTTCAGGCACCTACCTTGTTTTTCTGAAAATATAACTCCAGCTGATGCTACATAAACTGCTGCCAACAGAAGAGACACCGTACTGTTTGGGACTGTACAGAAGGCATTCGTTTATCTGTAAAAGCTATTCTGTAACTCCTGATAAGTATTCTGCAAGCTTTTTGGTTGAAATGGCAAGCGTGTCTGTACTGGAGATATTTGTTAACAAGTAAGGATTTCTTTACTTGCGCAGTCCCATTACAGTACTTAATTCTGTCATCTTGGCCTAATCAGTAGTGAGTTCAAACAGAGCTTTCCAGTGATTATGGCGGACTGCAGAAAATCTCAAGTGTTCTTTGCTTAAAGCTAGCTACATCAGTGCAAAAAAAAGTAAAAATTAAACTAAGTGCAGCATAACACTCAGTTACTTATGATAGAGGTAAATCTGGCTGAAAGGTAATTTGCTGATCTAGCTGTATTTCCCTCAACCCTCCCCCTCAATTATCTTGTGTTGATAGAGCCTCTTGTTGCTTTTGGCAAGTATTGGACGGGTAGACCAGTCTATTTAAAATGACAATTGTTCAGAAGTATGATGGTGGCAGTGTTAAATGCAGAGCACTCTTCTGACGGTTGACACTTGATGGTGGAATTGACGTGAATTTTGTAGCTTTAAAGGCACTTCAACTTGCATTAATATCTATTTTATTTCTTTAGCTTCTAGTTCTGTTGCTGGGGCTGTAGGTATGACAACCTCTGGAGAAAGTGAGTCAGATGATTCTGAGATGGGAAGACTACAAGGTATAAAAGTCGCTATTAATTTACCATGTGTTTTTTGTTTGCAGCCTATGCAGAGCCATACTACCCAAATTCTGTATTATATGTAGTAGGAAGGTTGTATTTCGTTTCTCTGTGAATGTGTTGCTATGCTTACTGTAGTTCTGAAGCACAGAGTTACAAGCTTTAATTCACTAAAGACACAAGAATTTAGGAGGAGGGGGTGAATTTGGTCTGGAGGGGGTGACGTAGTGTCCTGACTCATTTACGTGGCGTATAATACACGACCGTTGATGTTTTTTTCGTGAGGAAGTGAGGGGAGAGAATGGAAAACTCAGTCCTATGAAGTGTTTAAGCTCAAATATGAAGCTAAGTCTTTGCAAGAATGTTTTCAGCTGACAGGCTGTGTTAGGCCTGCCATTACTCTGCCTGCTTCTGGATAATGTTTTTGTTGTGCTTCTCATTGATACCTATGTTACTGAAAGCCTTGACCAAACAAAATCTAAATGTTCATAAATGCTCTTATGTTCTTAAAATGCTTGCTTTCATGCTTGGGCTAAAGGATTAGGGTCTCAAAACCTGAGAGTACAGACAGGTAGAAACTTGTTTTGCATGTCCTGCAACTAGTGTAATGATTTTGCCACTACATCGCAAGGATTATCTCCCTTGCAAATGAAAGGTTTTGGTTAATCTGGATATTTTACTGTGGAAATGAGTGCTGTGTCACTATTGCTTATAGTCCTTAGTAAGAATAGATAGGCATTGGGAATATTGAGCTACATTGGTTTTTACTATTAATTGTTATTGCATTGATCAGCAGTAGTCATGCTTGCTACAATAAAAATCAATCACCCACTTTATCTTAAGTAAGACAACTGAAAAGTGTTCAAAACAAAACCAAAAATCCCCTAATATCTAGCAGAGTTCTTCGCCCTCATCAACAAATAAAGCTGTGAACCTGGTTTTTCAGTATCATTTTTTCGAGAGTAATAATGCCACTCAGTACTTGAAAATGTGAAGCTTAGCTTAACCTGTTTTATGTAGTTTGAGTTCATATATATATCCAGTTACAGTCCATTATATTTGCTATTCTGAATCTAGACTTCCAAGGATTTGGTGGACCAGATTTATTCTGTGAAATACATAACTCTGGTAACTCAGTGTGACTTCTCAAAGGGCCTTAATGTAGTGATGCATACAGAAATGAGTTATTTGTTCCCTAAAGGTCATCTTTTTGGTGTTTTTTTTTTTTTTGGAAATTGAGGTAGCTGCAGTCATCTAATCCTAACTCTGCTTTCTTAAAGTATCAGAATTCTAGTAGTCTTAAATTATAGCATCATGGAATTTAAACTTTTAAAATATATGTAGAAGCTTTGACAATGGCTGTTATCCTCTGTTTGCTTTTAGCTCTATTAGAGGCTAGGGGTCTTCCTCCTCACCTGTTTGGCCCTCTTGGTCCTCGGATGTCGCAGCTCTTCCACAGGACAATTGGAAGTGGAGCTAGTAAGCAAAGTTTGTCTAATTTGACTTCTTTCCACTTCCAGACTAGCAGAATTCAGCCTCTAGTAAATTCTAATATTTGTATTAGCTTCATAACTTAATATAATACTTGTTGGAGATTTGTATGTCATGATAGTGGTAGACTACTGGTCAACAATATTAATTTGCTTGCCTGCTTTATAGGAAGAGAAATTTGCCTTAGCTGTATTTCTTTTCTTTTCTTTTTTGGGGCATCTTAATTGTTCCCTTCTAGGTGGGGAAGGGAGGGTTCTTGACTTTTCACTCATTCCTTAGCTTTTTCTTTTGCATGATGGCCTGCTTAACAAAAGACCTCTCCAACCCCTTGGGTTTTTTGCTAGCTTTAAACAAATGCTTAAGCTAGCTTTGATTCTATTAGGAGATGTCAGTTCTAAGGTATGTTATTTGTAGTTTCAAGGGTGTCTTAGGTTTCAGACAGAAATCATTTCCTTCAGGTGGTGTGTCAGTGAGAACATGGGTCCTTAATCTTTTTCCACTGTCTGCATTATGCAGCTGGGTGAGATGTGTGCCTTCCAGTCCAAGTCTTCCCAGAGGAGCCAAAGGCAGCCTGTTACGCTGCCTGCCAAGAAGAGGATGGGGTCTCAGGGATACTCCATGTGCTGTATTCTCCAGGGGGTGTGTTGAAAAGTCTTTTGCTTTATAAAGGTGGAGTGGTGTGCGTTCTGGCACCTGCTGTAGGTTGGCAAGATGGCTGTGGTGAGCAGTGTGGTGGACTCCCTGTGCTGACCAGTCTCCACTGGAAAGACAGCAGAGAGTGAGATTTCTGCCTCCCTTTCCTATCCCCCCCTCTTTATGACAGGGAAAGGAAGTGAAACTACAAATACAGAGGAAAACAGAAACTATCTCTGGTCTTCCACTCTGGCAGACGTATAGCATAACAGTTTCCTTGAACACTTAATGTCGTCTAATATCTTCTTTCCTAATCTTTTTTCTGGATATCTAGGTTCTAAAGCCCAACAGCTTTTACAAGGTCTGCAAGCCACTGATGAAAGTCAGCAACTACAGTCAGTGATTGAGATGTGCCAGCTGTTGGTCATGGGAAATGAAGAAACATTAGGAGGATTTCCAGTCAAGAGTGTTGTACCAGCTTTGGTAAAGATTAAATCTCCTGTTTCTATTGGAGGATATAATATTTCAATCAGTATCTTGCTTAAGTAAAATATTCTTAATTTATATTGTCTTCTTAATTATATGCATGCCTGTGTATCTGTATATCTCATTATTTGGTTTTGAGGGCATGTTTTGCTCAATTTTGATAGTTCTATTAAGTCTTTATTAGTTCAAGAATAGGTAGTGGCTCTCTGGAAACCTTTACCAAAATTCAAGGTCCTGAATCAAAAGCTACAATACTGACTTCTGCCCTTTATTTATATTGTTATCTAGATACTTTTTACTAAATTAACAGTACTTTTTTTATTTTTCAAAAAACAGATAACACTGCTGCAGATGGAGCACAACTTTGACATTGTAAGTGGTTTGTAATGTTTAAGATGTTTTTTGACACAGAAAAATATATTGCCTGACCTTAAAACTGAACATGTATTTATTTTATAGATGAACCATGCATGTCGGGCCTTAACATACATGATGGAAGCACTTCCTAGATCATCTGCTGTAGTGGTAGATGCAATTCCTGTTTTCTTGGAAAAGGTAAAATGAAATCAAGAGTGTTACAATAATCTGAGGGGATTTAATATTTTGATTTTAGGATATACATTAAGGTAATGGCTTCTTTTCATTGATTACAAGATACTATATAATGCATGAGAAACTTTTAAAAGCAGACTTATTCTTTGCTCACACCTTTACTGAAAAACTCTGATTCACTGAGAACTTTAATTGCTGTTGCAAAGATACTGCATAATTATAGAAACTGGTAACTCTTGGAGTAGCTGTATAACTGATCTAGCCTTAAATTGACTAGTTTGAGTACAGCTAGCAGTGCAGCTGCATTAAGGGGGTTGTGTGTTAGTACAGGCTAACTGTCCAAATGTTAATGACGGTGATTATTTTTGCAAGCTAGTTTAGGAATTAATGAACTTTCTTGTTTTCTTGTAGCTGCAAGTTATTCAGTGCATTGATGTGGCAGAGCAGGCGCTTACAGCCTTGGAGATGTTATCACGCAGACATAGTAAAGCCATTCTGCAGGCAGTAAGTAAAGAAGAAAGCACTTTTACCTCTCCCAGTTCTACATCTTGGTGATCTGTGAAGATGAAATAAGAAAACAGATCTCTGACCTTAGCAGTATTGAGAGTGAAAATGTTTGTTTTATTATAGGGTGGGTTGGCAGACTGTTTGCTGTATCTGGAATTCTTCAGTATAAATGCACAGAGGAATGCACTAGCTATTGCTGCCAACTGCTGCCAGAGTATAACACCTGATGAGTTTCACTTTGTGGCAGACTCCTTGCCACTGCTTACACAAAGGTTAACCCATCAGGTAAGAAGCTATTATAAAATTGCTATTGACCTGAATGTAATATAAAGTTGTGTCCAGATATCTTGTTCTTTACCATGTATTACTTGCCTTTGCAATGTGATAATTGTCTTAAAGTTTCCATGCTGTCAGGTTGTTATAATGTGCATATGGACCTTGTGATTTTTGTGCTCTAAGGACTCATGACATCCCTATTAATTTTGTAAAATGAGATAAAAAAGATAGAGCATGAACAATAAGGCATTTGTAGTCCTTACCTGTTGCTCATCGGTAAGAGGGAATTCAGTAACATTATTGTTCTTTTTCTTAGCAACGAGTTGCAAGGTTCCCTCCCACTTCAGACTTAGAAAAGCTTCAGTTTCAATTTTTGTGGCTGCTTTTTTCTGATTTGACTTTTTGGGAGGGCTTATGGCTTTTGAAAAAGGAAGTTCCTACTCTCACACAATGGCTTGGTTTGAATCCTAAATGATGGGGCTCCTAAGATCTGCCTGCCCTGCAATGGTGCTGTGTTCACAAATGAGTATTCTCAATGACTGTGGAACCAAAAGACACTTGGACATACTGCTTGGTTGGCAGATCCCCATTAAAAAGGTGGAGAAGGAGAAACTATTTTGTTCCTTAACAAATGCAACTAAATGGAAACTTCCAGGTAGTGTTTTTGTGTATTTCTGTGCTATTCTTAATTTTGCCAATATCTTCTTGCTGAGAGACTACTTGAATCTTTGAGGCAGCTTCACAGAAGTCAAATGTCAGCTTTAGGTGGTGCTTTGGAAACAGGAAGCACCATTGTCATCAGTAGTAGGGACAAGTACTGACTCCTGCTCTCTGAAGAGAAACTACAGCCCACAAAAGTTTCAAGAAAGATTTCAAGAAATTTTAAGTGGAATTTCTCTGGGGAAAAAAACCCAAACAAACCAAACCTTAAGTTAGCTCTATAGTTGAGGTCAGAAGGGATGTCTCATTTATCTAGTCCTAACCCCCTGCTTAAAAGAGGCCAACTGGAGCAGGTTGCCCAGACCATGTCCAGCTGTTTTTTTTTTGTTTTCTTTTTGGTTTCGTTTCTTTTTTCTTTCTGAAAAAAAAAAAAAAAAGAAAAAAAAGAAAAAGACCACCCAACTTTCCAAGGATGGAGGCTTAGACTGTCTGGGCAACCTCCTCCAGTGTTCAACCACCCTTCCAGTAAAAGTGTTTTATGTTCAGACAAATTTCTTCAGTCAGACGTTCATTGAAATACTCAGCTATTTTTAGGTCAGCCTTTACTGTCTCGGTGTCTTTGCGTTTGCTGTCTTGGCTGCACTGCATGATACAAAAATAAGGTTTCATGTAGTCTGTAGAACAGTTGCCTTCACTCCTGCCTGTTACCTATATTTCCTATTGTTTGCCTTTGTAGTTCTCTTCCCTTTGGTTTTCCCCTTGTGGGATCCAAACAGGGTATTATAGACCCATTTATTCATCTGTAAAGGTCCCTAAAAGTGATGGTGTTGCAAATGTGAGGCGTTTCCCAGGGAACGTGCCACATCAGGAGGGTAGTTTAGGCTGCATTCATAAATTTAAAATTTGAAGCTGTAATATTCTGTAAAATTAGAGTGGTGTTTTTGGAGAAATTTTGAGTATCATGACATTTTGAAGCAGTCGAATGCCAAGTTCAAATATTTTAATTCAAAACCCCCCACTTTTTTTTATAATAGGACAAAAAGTCTGTTGAAAGCACTTGTCTTTGTTTTGCACGGCTGGTGGATAACTTCCAGCATGAGGAGGTAAGGGTGTGTTTTTTGGGGATGTGGATTTTTGTTTCCTTCTTCCCTCCCTCCATTTCTCCTAAGGGCTTATATTTTTAAGTCATTCTAACGTTTCTAACATTTGCTGTTCCCTCCTGAAGAACTTGCTCCAGCAGGTAGCTTCCAAGGACTTGTTAACAAATATCCAGCAACTCCTGGTAGTGACACCTCCTATCCTGAGCTCAGGAATGTTCATCATGGTGGTGCGCATGTTTTCCTTGATGTGCTCCAACTGTCCGACGCTTGCAGTCCAACTTATGAAGCAAAGTGAGTTCTGGCTCTCTTCATATTCTGGGGAACCTACTTAAGTTAATGCCTACAGTCTATATGGAACTCTGTATGTGCACTTAATTATGCAATTACTGTGTTATCTTATTTTTCCCCTCTCTTACTATGCTTCCCCTGAGATACAAAGTTTAGCTGATCTTGTTGAAAGTTGTTGGTGGTGGGTTTTTTTCCCTGAGGGTGTTTTCTCCCTTTCCTGTCTCTAGCTGTTGTCACTGGAGTTTTTACCTAATTTTGAGTTTGTATTAGATGCACAAGTTACTCTAATTTCAACACAAGCTGAATAATTCTTTTTGTAGTCTTTACCGGGTGGGGGAAACCTAATTTAAGGGCTTTTTGTAACGGAAAACAGTAACTGCTGTGTAGCTGTCTTCGTTCTGACTTGTTTTCTTTTCATCTTGTGAATTTTGAATTGTCACCTCAACTGCCCTGTATACTGGGTGAAATTTCCCCCTTAATGTCCCTTTAAGGCAAAAAAACCCACAAACCACCACACACACCAAAAAAAAAAAAAATCCCACAAACACATTTCTTATATCTTTTGAAGAAGTGGCTTATGTCTTACTCTCTGTCTGTTTGCTTGGGGAAGTGATTCTCTTCTGCCTAGTGTCTAACATGGAATGGAGCCCATATTCTGATGTAAGCAGTCTCATAAATAATAATTTTTATAGATATTGCAGAAACTCTTCACTTTCTCCTTTGTGGAGCCTCAAATGGGAGTTGTCAAGAACAAATCGAACTTGTTCCACGAAGTCCTCAAGAACTTTATGAGCTTACTTCTCTTATCTGGTAAGTTACACAGCCCTAGGTTTTTGGGTCTGGATGGTATATTGAAATCCATAACTTCTCTAAAAGGGAGGCAAACAGTTTTCAGCTTAGATGGACTTTATTGTGTACTCTGTTTTAATGTTCTTTGCAGTGAACTGATGCCTTGCCTGCCGAAAGAGGGGATCTTTGCTGTTGATACTATGCTGAAGAAAGGAAACGCACAAAATACAGATGGTGCAATATGGCAGTGGCGAGATGACAGGGGTCTCTGGCATCCCTATAACAGGATTGATAGTCGAATAATAGAGGTACTAAGTACACACAGTTGTGTGGTAATGTTTTTTACATATGTGTGCATTTGCAGGGGGAACCGAGTGATTTCTTTACAGTTTTGAAAATATCAGTGCCTTCTTTCAGTAAGAAACACATGAGTTTCCTCAAACCTCCTGCTGTAGTACTGTTTTGGTATTCAGTAACAGGTGAAGTGCTTGATCACTGTTCTTGCTGTATTTCCGTCAGTCATGGTTTTTCCTACTGTGTTGCCCCTCTCATCACCTTTCATCTAGCTTCCTATTTGTTAGGGATTTCTTAACTTTGAAATTTTTTCTTGGTTTTAGACAGCTCATCAGGTTGCTGAGGATGAGATAAGCCTGTCAACGCTTGGGCGTGTCTATACTATTGATTTTAACTCTATGCAGCAAATAAATGAGGATACTGGAACAGCACGTGCCATTCAGCGAAAACCAAACCCTTTAGCCAATACAAACACTAGTAAGTACAGGGTAGGATACAGATGGTGTCTCTAGCTATGGCTAATTTATGCTGGTTACACAACAGTCTGCTACTTACCTAGTAAGTTTCTTGCGGTTTCTGTGGAACACAGAAATGATTCTGGTTTACATGGATGAAGAAAGCTTTTACAACAAAACTCCAACTGTTGAAATGTGTTCTTTTTAACACGTGAGCTCTTTTTTTTAACATGTGAGCGCTTTCCCTGGGATCTGAAAATGCGTTAAATTAAGGGGGAAACAGGGGATGTTCCTGGCTTGGGATTTTCCCAAACAAGAGGTTCATACACCTTTTATTTAACAAAGTTTGTGCAAGGACCTCTTACTGTTGTACAAAAACATATAAGAAAACTGAAGAAAAAGGTTTTGACAACTTGAAAGAGGAGGATTTATACCTACATTCCTGTCATCAGCTTGACTTCTTAGATATTCAGTTAAAGAGCGTAACTAATTCAGCTTGGGAAAAAAAAAAGTATTTGTCAGAGCAGAGGTGCAAAGAACTATGCAGTGATTTGTTGCACGACTTCTTGCAGGTGGACATTCAGATTTGAAGAAGGATGATGCTCGAGCACAACTAATGAAAGAGGACCCAGAACTGGCAAAGTCCTTTATCAAAACATTGTTTGGTGTTCTTTATGAAGTATATAGCTCTTCAGCTGGACCTGCTGTTAGACACAAGTGCCTTAGAGCAATTCTTAGGATAATTTATTTTGCTGATGCTGAACTTCTGAAAGATGTGCTGAAAAACCATGCTGTTTCAAGGTGGGTGTGTTAACTTGTGTGGATTAAGCTAGTTTTGAACTTACAATTCAACTAGTTTTTGACCAGTTTTTCAAAGGCAGTACAAAGTTCCACAACATCATGTTATGTAAAGACAGTTTTCTTTTCCTTTATGCCTATGTTAAAACTTGGTAAAAGTGATCTAGGTGGGAAGACGAATTTTCCGGTCCTTTTATGTAGTTTTTACAAAAGCACAATGAAATTTGTCTGCTTTCAGTCTTCAGGATGATGTATGCAACACGAACTGGCTTGATGTTCTTAATTTTTTTTAAAAAACAAGAAGAAATGAAAACACAAACCTAATTCTAATAACTTATCTGTTTTAGTCATATTGCCTCCATGTTGTCGAGTCAAGACCTTAAGATAGTAGTTGGAGCCCTGCAGATGGCAGAGATATTAATGCAAAAGTTACCTGATATTTTTAGTGTTTACTTCAGAAGAGAAGGTAATTCTTTCTTTTCTTTTTCCTCTTCACCTCCTTATTTAGTATTTTAAAAGTCTGTGTGTGGAGAATTCATATCCTATTCCCCTCCCCCCCCAACTTAATACTGTTCTTGAATAATAAGGGCAAATCCATGCAAGCTATTGTTGTATGACTGGGGAGGAGCTGAACAGGACTCTGGAGGAGACTAGCTTGTTTTTTCTGAATCTGAAGCAAGTTTGTGCAGGATTACTAGATGCTAGTGAATTTATGCTGAAGGTGGTGTGCTAAAATTACATGGGTAGTCTTACTGGACAAAGCTGAAGAATCTTTGGCAGGAACTCTGTTAAAATCTACTGGGGATTTGGGGGTTTCTTTAGCTATTTTTTGGGCGGCTCTTTTTTTTTTTTAAACTATGTAGATTAACTTATTCAGGAAAGGGTGGAACTGCTTTTTAAAGCTTAGTATTGATGGGTGGGGTGAGCCAGTGCTGCCATAGTTAGACCAGAAGTTCTAGTAACAGACTTCTATCTTTTCAAACACCTTTGTCCCTTCTTCCACAACCAAACCAACCCACCAACAAAGATGTTTTTCTTTTGCAAAGGGGTGATGCACCAAGTGAAAAACTTAGCGGAGTCTGAGGCATTGCTAACAAGTCCACCAAAAGTATGCACTAATGGATCAGGCACTCTGGGTACCACAACAACAATAAGTACTGGATCAGCCACTGCTGCCAGTAATGCAGCTGCTGATTTGGGCTCTCCCAGCTTACAACACAGCCGGGAGGATTCTTTGGATCTGAGCCCACAGGGGTAAGTACGCTATCTGTTGTGAACAGTCGGTGAGGGTTTTTGTGTGGTGTGTTGAGTGTTTTGGGCTTTTTTGGGGTCTGTGGTGGTGTGTGGGGTTTTTTTTAAAGACTTGTCTGACGTGGGCTGCTACAGTATCGTCTGTACTTTGCTGTGCTGTGATATTTTCCCCTAAGGAACTAAAATGGATTGGTGTTGAAGCTATCAGTAGGTAGTTTTTACTATTTTATATGGTATGTTTAAAAAAAAAAAAAAGTCTAGTGACATGATAGTTACAATGGAGTGATATGCAACACTTCATGCTGTTTGAGAGGCTGGAGAATGCCAGGAGAAACAGCTGTAGTTTCATGTAACACCAGAGGACAGAGGGATTCTTTCAGAACAATGATAGCTGTGGTGCACGGTTCCTTTCTGCTGGGGACCGGAGATAAAAAAAGTAATCTTTAAGTTATTTTGTTGGAATGTAACCATTTTGAACACTTGCAGAATTAATATCTCTTGTAGGAATAAATTTTCAGTGTTACACAGTTTGCCTTTAAAATAAAGCTGAGATGTTTGTCGTAATGTATTGGCATAATGAGGAAATTCACCTTTAAACCAGAATTGAAATGTTTAAGGCTTGGTGAGTAGAAACTCCATACACTGAAAAAATGCTTTCTGGGCTTTAATAGTAGAGAAGCCAGCTCAAAGTCTCAGTGTCTTTTGGTGTTTATTCAGTAGACAGTAGTGGACTTTTTTCCCCTTCTCAGTATATTCATATAAACAAATAACCAGTTGGTTACACAGATAAAAACATGAAAACCAGGAGAAACCTTTATTCAGTGGCAGTTCTGGCTGTATGATGCTGCCACAGTAGAAAGGTGACAGCAAGCAAACTCCCTTCTCTCTGGATGGAGTAGTCACTCTGTCCTTCTGCTTAAAATAGACTTGAGGCCTCTTCTCCCACAGCTCGTTCTTCCCTTGTGCTCTCCTTGTTATGGGATTGAACTTTTTTTAATTCTTGTGGAAATAAGTGGCATATGTATCAAACTGAGGGATGGATATGCATATGAATGTGGGGGATGGAAATGTTACTTTATTTTTAAATTTGGACAGACGACTGAGCGACGTTCTAAAGAGAAAGAGACTGCCAAAACGAGGGCCAAGGAGACCGAAATATTCTCCTCCAAGAGATGATGACAAAGTAGACAATCAAGGTAAATAATATAAAATGTGATAGTCTCTATCCTTTTAAATTTAAAAGTAAGCTTAGAGGCTGTCAAAAGGGCTAGCTGTAATAAACCTGTTGATTCTCTTCGTTTTGTCTTTGCATCCCGCAGCTAAAAGCCCTACGACTACTCAATCTCCTAAATCTTCCTTCCTGGCAAGTTTAAATCCTAAAACATGGGGAAGATTAAGCACACAGTCCAACAGTAACAATATTGAACCAGCACGAACAGCAGGAGTCAGTGGTCTTGCAAGGGCTGCTTCCAAGGATACCATTTCCAATAACAGGTACACAAAATATCTAAATAGTTCAAATATGGGGTTGACTTTGAGGTGCAGCTACTTTTTATTCTGATAAGCTGTCAGGTGATTGAGTAGCACCTGTCAAAGGACTTTGAGCCTAACCACTGCTAAAACAATTCTGGAAGAAGAATCAGAAATTAAGGTAGAGGAAACAACCTCTTGATAGTTTAAAGTAGCATGCTGGGGGAAAAGTGGAGTATTGGGGAAAAATGGTGCAAGAAGTACTCTGTGGAGAACAGACCTTGATGTGTTGGACTGAGAGGGAGGGAAGGGTTTTTGTCTGTGAATACTCTTATCCATGGGGAAAATGATACACTGGCTGTGTTTACTTGTAACACTGGAATATGCTAAGTGTGGCTGAATCCCTTTTATGTGCTTCTTTACAGAGAAAAAATTAAGGGCTGGATTAAGGAGCAAGCCCATAAATTTGTAGAACATTATTTTAGTTCTGAAAACATGGATGGAAGCAATCCTGCACTAAATGTATTACAGAGACTTTGCACTGCAACTGAACAACTCAACCTCCAGGTTAGAAATGGCAAACATAATTGGAGTGGGGGTGGGAATGGAAGCAGTAGAAGTATTTAGGAGGAAGCTAGAGGAAAGATGACCATTTTAGTGTGGCAGGTATTTTAAGCACAGTTTTTTATCTTAAATGATGATACAGTACTGCTTCACTTGCAGTGGTTTGCTTTGGATATTTTTTAGAGTTAGCATATAAGCTCTGACACATACCATTTTACGATAATAACTAGTATCAACAAGGGTTTTTCCTGATTCCTAGCAATGTGTCACACAGCATTTTATTTCAAATTTAAAAATTCTGCAGTTAAATGTTAGGGTTTGACTTCATACCTAAAGGAGGACACAGTTTGTAATAAGAATTTAGGGGCGAGGGGAGTATAAGAGGGAAGTAGCATTTTGTTGAAAGGATAGGAGAAATACGGAGTGGGCCAAGTCTACTATCATCTCAAGAACCTGAGCCTTGCTTCTCAGACAGTTGTGAACCTTTGATATGTGGTCTAAACCTGTAACTTCTAAAGTAGCTGGACAGCTGACTTGTTCTGTGCATTGATATAAGGAAACATTAAAATATGAAGCTTTCCCTCCTCCTCTCACCCATGCAGATGTCATGTAAAATATATACCAGTCTGAGTTTGGTTGTGTTTGGTTTTTTAACTTCTGTTTGGAGGTCATCTTTACGTTGCATGAGATAAAAATAGGACCTCACATTTCTATTTAAAACAGAGAAAATGTAGAAGTTGCCTGAAATATCTCCTTTCGAACAGAGAAACTGCTTATCCTCAGATTATTTGCCCTGTCATTGCTTGTATTGTGTTACTATCTACTCCAAACCTCCCCTTTTGTCCCCCCTCTCTTTCGAGCTGTTCCATGCAGGAGGGGGAAACCCAGTATTTCTTAAGCATGTGATAGCTGGGTAGTAAAATACTGCCTTCATATTTTTCAGGTGGATGGTGGAACAGAGTGCCTTGTAGAAATCCGTAGCATTGTCTCGGAATCTGACGTCTCCTCATTTGAAATCCAGCATAGTGGGTTTGTTAAACAACTGCTGCTTTATTTGACATCTAAAAGTGAGAAAGATGCTGTAAGCAGGGACATCAGATTGAAAAGATTTCTTCATGTATTTTTTTCTTCTCCAGTAAGTTTTCTTATTTCTTGTCATTCTTAGTTGTTTTTTTTTTTTCTCAAACTGTACTCGCCTGACCATCTGAGAGGTTCAGCAATGACCTTAAAGATGGAGTATGGAAGGAACATTTGGTTTCTGCCTAAGGTGTATAACACTACAACTTTCACATGGTTCTGTCCTTACAGGTCATAAACTTATTAGAATACCCTGTAATTACAGAAAATTCCACACAGCAGTGGGAATAACCAATTGTGGCCCATTGTCTGAGTCTTGAACAACTTAAGTTACTCCTGACTTAAGAAGTTGATATGGAAAGAGTTTGGATAATAGTCACTTGCTCTCTTTAGTTCTAAACACTACAAGAAACTACATTGTTCTGTCTTTAAAGTAAGAAATATAAAATGGAAGAGAGGAAAACAGATAACTACAGCTTCTGTGAAGCTTACTGCTCATGCTTACAGGTGAATCCTTAAAATCTGTAGGGTTATTTAGTTGAGATCAGGAGAGAAAAGTGTGTTCTTTGAAACAAGTCTTTCATAAACTTGTGTCATCTAGTCATACTGATACTGCTGCTACTTTTGTTATAGCAGTGAGGCTTAATACCTGTGGGTGGCTTTTGGTTTTTCTTGTTTTGGGCTGTGTGGGGGTGTGTGGTGGGTTTTTTTGTATTTTTTTTTTTTAATTAAACAGCTTGTGGTTTGAATTATTTAAGATGGATTAATTAAAGCACATAACTAAGAGTGAAATATGTTTCAGCTTCCTGGAGAAGAACCCCTTGGAAGATTAGAGCCATTAGAAAATGCACCTTTGTTGGCATTAGTCCATAAAATGAACAATTGCCTCAGTCAAATGGAACAGTTTCCTGTCAAAGTGCATGACTTCCCTAGTGGAAATGGAACAGGGAGCAGGTAAGGATTAATGCTCAGGTAATAGTTTTGTTGGAAGCTTTTGTTTTCCCAAATGTGTTTCAATGCTAAAAGTTCCAAGAGGTAATGTGAACTTCTGACCCTATTAAAGACAAAAGCAATTATGCAGTTGGCTTTTTTAATTCAGTGGAAGATTGAATATTTAACTAAATATTTGCTTACTGTCTTGAAACTTTGATCACTTAGATTGGGGGTGGATGTGAAATTTTAAATGCAATTTCTAAATTTAAGCTTTAAAAATTCAAATGTCTTCCTTGTCTCCATGTAATAAACACTGGAAAGAAGTAGTCTATTTATTGCTGAGACACTGATACCTTTCAGTCAAGTATTTAAACTGCTGAGGGGTTGTATTCCAGTGCTAAACTTTATTTGGATAGGCTCTGTTCATTTAGAAAGATGATTAATTGATAAGTGGTGGCTGTCAACATAGTTTAAAATAACTTTAGACCTGCCCTGTGTCTTACAATAGAATAGATTTGGAATCCAACTTATTTGCATTCTATTTCTCCAATTGCTTTTCTGTACTTCTCTTGAATAAATCAGTGTATAGCAGTTAGTCTGTTTCAGTACAAGCTGCATATAAGTTTTGAAAGTATTTTATGATGCTGGCTGAAAGCTTGATTATTGAAATATTTTTGTGACTATGTAGAAACTAGGAGGGAAGGAGCATTTAAAAAAAAAGGATTTTTGAAAACTCTTTTTTAAAGTTTGGAATGCCAAAATTTTCTGTCTCTTAGGTAGTAAGATAGTGTGGATTTCTTCTCACTAATGGTAGATATATCACAGATTAATGCTATAGCATTAATCTAATGCATTAAAATACAGTACCCGTTTTCTGTGAAACTTTCAACCCATGGAAATTAAGGCAATACAGATTTGTAACACTTGAAGGAATTGTCTTGATAGTGACTTTTGCAAATAGTATGTGTTCTGTCATCTTACAACACTTCCAAATACACACTACTTCTGTAAACGGTGGGATAACTACAACAGTTATAAAGCTGCTAATCACAGAAGCAAAACTCAGGTATTCTTTTTGATAGAAAATTAAACATGGGAATTTGGACGGTGGACATTTGGACAGTCACACAGCAGTGACACAATGCTGCTCTTACTGTGGATTATGTTAGTGAGGATTTTGAGGCCTTAAGGTTTGGTAATTCTTCAGTAGCACCTGGAAGTAGAAGCAGACTAAGATAAGAGGTTTGTGTATAAAAATGGCTAGCTTGAATATTGATTGTTTGAGATGGAACATGTAGATAAACCATACTTGGCAAAGAAAAAACAGAGGAGCTTTCTGGTTGTCTCTTTAGTTCCTTATTAAAAGCTACGTGAACAGGTACTTGCATTTTCTATCCTTTCCACCCTTATTGCGTTGCAGGTAAATGCAGCTCTAAATCTCATGTGGCATCAGCTGGCCACTGGACAACATCAGATCTCAAAGATGGCCAGTATAGGCCACACTGTAATCAGCCCTCAGACTACCCTTAATCCATGTAGCTTCCACTGGAAATCAGATTTTGTCCAACTTGGTGTTCTGGTAGAATGAAATTTTTAGTCAGTTTATCCAATTCATAGTAGCTGATTTTTAGAGAAATAGACTGAGAAATAATACTCTGAATAAGTGAATTTGTAAATGCATATAAGCCTATTTTAATGCATTTTTAATGCATTATGGTTATTAGATTCTTTGTGTAGCAACTTTTTTCACAAATTATTTTGAGTTTTTCTCTTAACAGAGGATCCCAAGCTTTAAAATTCTTCAATACACATCAATTAAAATGCCAACTGCAAAGACATCCAGACTGTGCTAATGTGAAACAGTGGAAAGGTGGACCTGTGAAGATCGATCCTCTGGCTTTGGTGCAAGCCATTGAAAGATACCTTGTAGTTAGAGGTACATCTCTCTCATACAGTCACATGTGGTTTGCTCCTGGGGTAGTCACTGCTGTTAGTAGTGTAGAGTCTGAAAAACCTCTGAGGATTATACTGAAGACAAATGGGAGGCAACTATAAATGTACCTTGCTCACAGGGGAGGGAGATTAAGGCTGCAGAGAATCTTTTCTGGAACAAACTTTTTCCTGTTGTAGACAGTTCAGCCTGTATACTAACAGAAGTGTAATCTAGTTGACTATCGGATTGGCTGTAACTTGGCGTTTTTGATGCCAGATGTTGTTACTGACATTTGTTCTAATGCGTCTCAACCCTACTTTTTCTGGCTGATGTATTTTATGAACTCCAGTGTTTAAAACAATCCTAAAGGACTTCTTTTTGTAAAAGCATTATGACATTTCATGTAAAAACAAATGAGGATGTGTTTGTTCCTTTCTTGCCTCAGGCTATGGAAGAGTTAGAGAAGATGATGAGGATAGCGATGATGATGGGTCAGATGAAGAAATAGATGAATCTTTGGTAAGCTTGTGCTCTGGGCGTCAGGGGAGGGAACTGTGGGGAGAGGCTTAAAGAAAAGCTAGTGACAAGTTACCTAACGTGTGGGGGTTTTGTTCTGTTCAGGCTGCTCAATTCTTAAATTCGGGGAATGTGAGACATAGACTGCAGTTTTACATTGGAGATCACTTGCTGCCATACAACATGACTGTGTATCAAGCAGTTAGGCAGTACAGCCTGCAAGCTGAGGAGGAGAGGGAGTCTACAGATGATGAAAGCAACCCATTAGGAAGAGCTGGGATTTGGACAAAAACGCATACCATTTGGTAAGTTGGCTTAGAGTAATCAGGGGAAAAATTCTTCAGTTTCCTAGATCTATATACATAAAGAATATTGGAACATAGCTGTCTTCCCTCCTCCCCTGCTCCTCCCCACAAAACTGTGAAGCTTTGAATTTTCTGATGTGCTTGAGATCCTGGAATCTTACTAAGACTTTATTGTTAGCTACTGATGGTTTTCCTAGCTCATAAGTGAAGCTGATGAACAAGAAATGGGGAATCTTAAATGCCACCTGCTAGGGGGAGAGATCGTTCTTGCTGTTAGGTAACTAATCACAAACAATAGAGAATGTGTCTGCAGTCCACAAATAATGGGCAAGTTCATACTGCTTTTCATAGCTGATTGCTGTGCAGGTGTGCATGTTCTCTGGCCATACTTCACAAGGAGCCGTATGGACCTGTGACTGTGCCAAACATCTTAACATGCAGCAATGGTTTCTTCTTTCTAATATTAAATGTTATGCCAAAAAAAAAAAGCAAACCCCACACCAACAAACAAAAAAACCAACCAACCAAAAAAAAAACCCAACCAAACCTTTTTTGTCTATACCTTCTGTTGCTCTTCCAGTTCATGATGCTGGAGGGTCCCATTTTTTTTCCACCATGACATACTTTGCTTTCAGGGACCTAACTTATGGGCGGGATCATATCCAAATGTATTGTTCTTGTCTGTCTCCTTTTAACTGTTATTCAAGTAAAATTCTGGTAATCAAAGTACTAATGCATTTATAACTGCTTTTGTTTCCATGTAAGTTAGCATTTCACAAACATTTTTTAACTAATTACTTTTTAGGTACAAACCTGTGCGAGAGGATGAAGATGGTAATAAGGACTGTGTTGGTGGTAAAAGAGGAAGAGCACAAACTGCTCCCACAAAAACCTCCCCGAGAAATTCTAAAAAGCATGATGAGTTGTGGCATGGTGAGTGTGTTGCCTTGCTAATGTGTTAGATTTGTGAAAACTCATTAGGGAAAGGATGGGGAGAAGAGTGTTTCTATAAACACCACGGTGTTTCTTTTAAAGCAAGCATAGTATAAGAAAATGAAGCCTATATTAATGTGTGTATTAAAACTTAAGATGATACTTACTGAATTGTTTATCTAAACTGTTGTAGTTAAGTGAATGCCATGACTCTTACTACCTAGGCTCCTAATAATTAAATCTCGGAAAGACTTCTAATTGATTTGTTTGGATAACATTGGTTTTTTTCCTGTTAGATGGTGTATGCCCTTCGGTATTAAATCCTCTAGAAGTTTACCTCATATCTACTCCACCTGAAAACATAACATTTGAAGATCCCTCATTAGATGTTATTCTGCTTTTGAGAGTGTTACATGCTGTCAGTCGATACTGGTATTACTTGTATGACGTGAGTAGAGCGCTTCATAATCACTTTCATATTTGATATAGATGACTCCATCCTGAAACACTTTAAAATAGCTGCCTCTCCTTATCCTCTGCTCCCCACCAAGACACAATAATGCAAATACTGTCATCTTCCCCTACGTATTTCTCTAACTTCTGGTAAGGTGAAGGCTATAAAGTCTTAGTCAGTTAACTTCCTCTATAGTGTTAAACACATTTTCCATGCTTTTTCCTTCTTTTCAGTTCTTTTCCTGAAAAGAAAGTTAATAGTAAAAACCTAGTCAGTCTTCCTCTTATGGCTTAGACTCTGTATGACCAAAATAACAATGAAAGCTTTTTCCCTTGTGATAAGAGGGTTTTTATGCTTCTAATTTGCTTAAGTGCTTGGTCTTTCTTTAACTAGAAGTACATTGTTTTTATTTAACACAGAATGCAATCTGCAAGGAGATAATTCCAACCTCGGAATTTATCAACAGTAAACTGACAGCAAAAGCAAACAGGCAGCTTCAGGATCCTTTAGTAATTATGACAGGAAACATACCAACTTGGCTGACAGAACTTGGAAAAACATGGTATGAATGACTTACGCTGTGGTATTTCTAATAGGACTTCAGCAGGGCAGCCCAGGTGCATCACATGTTACAAGGCTTTTGAAAGGGCTGGGGAGAGTAACATGTAGCCACAGGAGCCTTGTGAAGTTCAATAGTGACACTTGGATGACTGTTACATCTCTGCCTAGTTTGAACCACATATGGAGGGGTAGGCTAGCTGCAAGTTTGGACCGCTTCTTAAAAGGAGTTTCTGACCAATTTAAAGTTTTCTCATTGAAATAATTGTACTTGATTGAGGTCATATTTTTTCTCCTGTTAAACTACTTAATGGCATTTTTGTTATATCAGTACATTTATTTTAGCATATTCAATATGGTACGAAAGAAAACATTTTTATAATTACTGATAAAATATCACAGTTTTTATAAAGCTATATGGATAATACTTGGTAGTATCTTGATACAGAGTGTAAGCTGTAAAACTGCACTTGAAAGAATGAGAAATCAGAGTTAACATTCTTAGACTTTTAATTGAAGCGACATCGGTGACCATTGACTGGAAAAATATACTGTAGAGAAACTACTTAGGTTTTTCATTTTTAAAATAAGATCTAAATTTCTTCATAAACATTCCAGATAACAAATGAGGAGTATGCATGTATAGTCTTATAGAAACATCTGTAGCAATATTTGTTCTGTAAAACTGCTTTTTTTAAATGTCAGTGGAGGACTACACTGTTAACATACACATGCCTTTGAGAATGGTAGAATTGATTAAATAATCTGTGAAAGACTACTAGAGAAACTTCTTATTTTAAGTGTCTTTTGAAAATGGTGGAAGGTACAATGCTAGTGCTGCTGCAGGCAGATGTGTCCTGTCCCTGTCTTGTAGTCTTGTCGTTGTCCCGTCCCCCCATCTACCCCTCACCCTTGCCCAGTATGGGAGTTTGAGCCACTTTCTTAAAAATCTAAGTTGCATTTAGTAATTGTAAAACAGGTGTGCACAAGGAAAATATAATTTTCTGATGGAAACTTTGCATAGCCAAGGCATCCAAGTATTTAGAGTAATTTTTCTGGAAGAGTTAGAAGCTTCTGGAATTATTTGTGGTTCTCTCTCTAGACTCTCGCTCTCATAAGCACCGTAACTAAAACACTAATTTTGGGTATACTACACTTCTATTATGTTTTAAATTAAACTGTGGTCATAGATGCTAGTTGGAACCCAGCTGACTAATCCAATGCTCTTTACAGCCCATTTTTCTTTCCATTTGATACTCGTCAAATGCTGTTTTATGTAACTGCCTTTGATCGTGATCGAGCCATGCAAAGACTACTGGATACTAATCCAGAAATCAACCAGTCAGATTCTCAGGATAGCAGAGTGGCACCGCGACTGGACAGGAAAAAAGTAGGTATATCGTGTTTAAAAATTGAATGAACGATCTGTTTATTTTCATTTTGTCTCTAAGAATATCACTGTAAGCAAGACTTCGGGCTTCCATAGCAGATGGATGAAGGGGAGGCTGGGGAGGCTTGTTTTTGTTCAAGAGCCCTGAGTTGAAAGCGCAGTGTCTTCTAGGTGGCTGCCACGAGGTGGCGGAAGGGACTAGAGTAAGCTACACTGGTTCCTTTTGGGATTGGAGTCCTTACATAATTTTTGAAACTATACTCCAAGAATGAACCTTAAGTTTTAGGTTACATCAGTGATATTTGCATATATTAGCTTGTAAAGCTCTATTTTGGTTTGTGAAATACTTCAGAATAATTCAAGCAATAGCATTTAGACCCTGAAGTGTTACCTGAATAAATGAAAACATTGTCCTTGTGTTCTGGGAGAGTATTAAACCTCCTGTCACAACACGATAAAACTCAGCTGTGACTGTTTTAAATTTGTCTTGGGTGACTGCCTTGACTCTGGAGAGATGGTATATTAACCTACAATATGCTGTAGAGTGTGGAACTTGAGTACCTCTGGGGAAAAAAGACAGACAGACTCCAGTTCAACTAGAATACAGCTTCTAACATGGAAGAACACCAGTGCTGTTCTGGGGTGGGGTGGGGGGAGTTGTTGATTGTCTTTTGGGTGTGGTGGTTTGGGGGTTTTTTTGGTTTTTTTTTTTTTCTAAGCATGCTACTTGCCCTAGTAGGGAATCTGCAGGGTCAGGGTATAAGATTATTCCTTTAGGCTGCTGGATTTTGGCATCTTTATTCTGTTTTCTTCTCCATGCATTAGTTTGAGGTATGTAACGTCACATGACAACACCTCTCTGTGATGTTATAGTCTTAGTGCTAGGTTCTTGGCAAGAGTTAGTACCTGTTAGCTATTCTGATACGTATGTAAGGCATTGGTTTTTCATTTTATATCAAACACTCGAATTCCAGTCAATTTTCATACAGAAGCAAGAATTATTTTATCGAAGTATAACCTTTATAAATTGTTGAACTGTGGAACTATTAGCATGGGGTGGAAAAACTTGCATAACTAATATTTTTCCTGTTGTAACTGCCTTGGGAGCTGGAACTTACAGACATAAATTCACTACTTAAAACTTCTCTAATGTACAGCGCACTGTGAACAGAGATGAGCTGCTGAAACAGGCAGAATCTGTGATGCAGGATCTAGGCAGTTCAAGAGCCATGTTGGAAATCCAGTATGAGAATGAAGTAAGTAATATCAACGTAGTCTAACTTAACCCCTTTTTACTGAAGATTAATACAAAAAAAGCACTACAACTTTCATAGAATGACTTGGTTAGACTCTTGGTCCTTCCCATTGCTGGTGTCACAAGATTTTATCTGTTAATTATCCCTAATCCACTTGATTGATTTTTAGTTCCTAGGAGAAACTTTCTGATCTATTAAGTTTCATAATCAGTCTTACTCTGCAGAGCATGTTTTTTTCTAACTCTAAGCAAACAGCTGTGTTCTTATGATCACTGGGTAAATACATTTATGATACTATTATCCCCTCTCATGTATTTTCTCCGAGCTGTCTCAGTCACATTGTAAATGTTGGCATAGTTAGGCGCTCTAGGTGCTTTTTGCAATGCAATCATCTTTATAGCCAATAATGTCCTGTATTTCTCAGACTAAGTAAAGATTTTGATACTCAGACAGACCTAATGGACTTATTTATTTCTCATTTCCTCTCTTCTCTCTGCACCTTCCCTCCTCCTGAAGGTTGGCACAGGCCTAGGGCCCACGCTAGAGTTCTATGCACTTGTATCTCAGGAACTACAGAGAGCAGACTTAGGCCTTTGGAGGGGAGAAGAAGTGACTTTAGCCAATCCAAAAGGTAAGTGTTTTACTGCCTAAACTATCAGTATTGATCTAATACTAAGTTGATTTTAAGTTGACTTTAATTACATGAATGGCTTTGATTGAAAAAGCACCTCAGTTTGTGGTCAGATAATATGTCACAGGATAGCATGTGTGATTATGTTTGGGTTTTTCATAAGAAGCTTTAGGTTATGGATATCTGGTAGCCACTTACAGACTTGTCTGGAATGAAACTAGTGGTGTTTGCATTCAACTTTTTTCTTTTTTTCTCCTCTCCTTCCCTCTTTCTTCCTCAACAGGAAGCCAGGAAGGTACCAAGTACATCCATAACCTTCAAGGCCTTTTTGCACTTCCCTTTGGTAGAACAGCCAAGCCAGCTCACATTGCAAAAGTTAAAATGAAGTTCCGCTTTCTGGGAAAACTAATGGCCAAGGCAATCATGGATTTTAGACTGGTGAGGATAAAATGGAAAATGGGGTTCTGAAGGCTTAAATGAAAACTCTAGGTCTGACTGTGTTGGAGGAAAAATAGCATTAAGAGTTGCATGGAATGGTTTTCAGCTCTAGCAGCTTGGGGGCAGGGTGGTGGTGGGAGATGCAGTTGGGCTTTTGAGGGGGAAAGGGTAGTGTATGTTGCAGGTGTTTACAGTGGCTGTGAGACTGTAGTGAAAAAAGGAAAAGCCATTGCCTACCATGTGTTGCAGTCACCTTTCAAGATCACTTTGGGACGACTATTCCAGCTGGGAGCTTGTTGATTGTTCTAATGTGTAGGCTCTAGACAGTCAGTTGTGTTTCTCAACTGAATTTCTCTGGTAAAAACGCCCAGAAATGGTGGTTCAGTGTGTGCCAGAACTATGGATTAATAATCCATAATAGTAAATGGTATTCTAGATCTAGTCAAGAGATAACTAGCAGAAGGTATCGTTTTGGAAGACAACTCAGTGCTAAACAAAATTTGGATTTCCAGGTGGATCTTCCTCTCGGACTTCCTTTTTATAAATGGATGTTGCGACAGGAAACTTCGTTGACGTTGCATGACTTATTCAGTATTGATCCAGTAGTAGCCAAATCAATATATCACCTTGAAGATCTTGTAAGACAAAAGAAAAGACTTGAACAGGACAAAACACAGGTGAGAAATTAACTCTAAGCATGGAGGAGTCCATCTTCACGCATGTTTGGATTTTATGGATTTTAGCCATAATTGAGAGTGTATGATAGTGCTTAACACTGGTAATAGTGATAATGACTTCATTCTAATAAAACTATTAAATGACTAGTAATTATAAGAGTCGCTGTACTGTACACTCTAATGTTAGAAACTTGTTATGGGCTGCTTCTGTGTGATTAAACCCAGGCTAGAAATGGCTGAAACTGCCACATGTTTGCCTAACAACTTCTCTTTTTGGGTTAGTCTTTTCAAAGTGAAAAATTTCAATATCTGGGGGAGTGTGGGGTGTGAAATCTCTCCTTGATTTTTTGAACATTCAGAAGGCTTGGCTGTTTTTATTAGTTGGTCTAGTAAAATCTTTAGGCTTTGTAAGGAGTGTCTTTTGTAGAGTGGGGTTTTTTTCCTTCCCTCTCTGAAAGCTGTATGCAGAAGTGGTGTAAACTGTCCTCTCATGTGAGCATACAGGTTCTTTTATAGATACAGAAAAGTCTTAATTTTCAAGGTTATCTGCTCTTGGCTAAAAATAGTAGCATTCACTGTTGCAAAAGGTCTTTTGGCATGCATGCTCCTAGCATCCAATGTTAGTAGATGGCAGGTGGTAATAACCTAACTTTTACTACATCTGCTTTGTTACTAGTGAAGTTACTGCAAGCTTGTGGGCCTTTGTTCCTCTTCACCTCCCTGCCTCACTCTCTCTCCTTTGTTACTGCTTTTAATTTCCCAACAAGAATTTGAAAAACCTGAAACCTGCTGGATGAAAGCTGAAAAATGTCAGTATGAATGCCATTAATTATTTGAAGGAAAAAACATAGCCTAAGAGCATTAGCATATTACACATCATCTGCTCTGGCAATAGTTTTTTCTAAATAAATAACATGCAAGAAGTTAAAGTAATTCCAAAATTGCTAGAAAAATGTTCTTCTGTGATCTCTCATGGTTATCCATTATAGTTTATTTTGCTTGGTTTACTGTTACGTGTGGAAAAAGAGAAGGAAAGCAAGGAATACAGTAGTAGTATTAATAGTAATTTTATAGAAATGTTTACTTAGTCAAAGCTGCTTTTGAAGTCATAACTTTGGGATAAGGTAATGCGAATGAATTGTTCTCACTGGTTTTCACTTCTGATTTTTCAGACCAAAGAAAGTCTACAGTATGCATTGGAGGCTCTGACTATGAATGGCTGCTCAGTGGAAGATCTGGGGCTGGACTTCACACTTCCTGGGTTTCCTAATATAGAACTGAAAAAAGGGGGAAAAGATACACCAGTCACCATCCACAACTTAGAGGAGTATCTCAGAGTACGTACAAGCAAAGCTAGAACTAAAACTTTCTTTGTTCTTCCTCACCTTGCTCCCAGATAGTTTGTTTCCATATATGTTTCAGTTCATTCTTGTGAACTGGGCACAGCAGTAACTTTTCTAATAATTGCTTCTGTTCTGTGTAGTTTATTACAGAAAAACTGTTTGAATCCTAATCAGCACACCTGAGTTAAATTTTATAGTACAAAACAGGTTTATACATAATGAAGTTGTCAGAAGTATGGCTTTTGGGATAAATGGTGTTGTAGTAAGTGGAGTAATCTGAGCTGTGGAATTTCAGAATCTTTTAACACACTCCCACATTGAGTATGTTAATTAGTTTGCTGTAGTGATTTATCACCCACACTTCAGTGCGCTTTGAACTCCTGTAATAATAATGAATTTTTTTGGAGTAAATATAACTTTGGAGTAAATATATTTCTTAATAACTTAAGAAAATATCAGTGGCGAGTCAAAACCCCTAAAAAAACACAAACAAAACCCTAAACTATTAAAGTAAGGAACAGAATGAAATGGTGCTATAAGTTGACAGTACCCTCATATTGATTTATTCCTATGTCAGAAGATACATAAAACCTAGGAAAACAAAAGGGTGATACTGCTGAACAAAGATAGGAAACTCTTCTGCTTAAGAAGTGTTAAAGGGGACTAGGTTAGAAACAGCCTGGAAAAGAGATGAGGAAAGGAAGGAAGAATGCAATATTATGACATGAAGTTATGAGTGGGCTGGAGGTAAGAATGATTGATGGCATCATGAAAAAGAAACATCATGAAAAAGATGACATCAAGAAAAAGGAACATTATTCCTGTTCCTAAATAATGCATTTTTGGGCAGGGTAGTCTGCCAGTTTCACTGGGAGGACTGCTAAAATTTTCAAGCACTGATAAGAAACATACCTGATGTTTTGGTAGAAACAACTCAGTAAGGGATATACAAGTTCCTGGATATCAACTGAGAACTTTGCAAAGTTACTCTGCAATTCTTACAGGTGGACACTGAGCAGTGGCTGTTCATCTTCCAGATTCAAGCTGTTATGCACATACCCAGTTCTTATATCTTTATTTGTTGAAAGCAAATTCTGTGGCACAAGAATCTCTGAAAATTAAACATATTTGGACATAAAGCTGTTTGCAGACTTACAGATGGGCAATACCAACAACCACAGCTTGTTAGAAACAACATTTGCAGTCTCTGTTTACAGAGAAAAGCTGAGCAAGGTTGCTTTCAGGTCTGACTGTTCTACAGTTTGCAGTCAGTTTGGTTTTGGGTTTGTGGGTTTTATTTCCCCCCCCCCCCCCCTCTTCTGGGTATCCTATGTCAGGTATCTGATATTCTGGGAAAGGCTTGCAGACATCTCTGCTGTCCTGTAGTTGTCCTGTTTGCAGGCATTGTAAAGGAAAAGCAGATAACTATGGAAAGCTTGTTTTCTGCTTCTTTCTAAACAACTTTTCAGACTAGAAGTGATGTCTGGGACTAATCTCTTTAAAGGATACCTGTACAATTTTTCTGTCTGTGTCTTTATGTTCCTGCCTTATAGAGAGGACTTTAAACAAGGTCCCAGTGATTAGCATTACAGAGTTGATGTTAAGGAAATGAAAAAGACTTCAGAGAGAAAATACGTGTCCTCTATCACAAATATGATGAATTGCAGCTTAGAAACGGTATACTTCATTTATCAGCTAGCTTGTACAGCTCCCTGTGGGTCGGCTGCCCTGCTCTTGAAAATGTCATTTTCATTAAAACCTTGTGTGTGGATTACCATTAAAAGTAGTTTATAAAGCTAGAATATCCTACTGTTAATCCTTGTGCTGTTCTGCAGTCATGTCATTCCACCCTACACCTCCCTTTTTCTTTTTTTTTTGACCCTAAGAATGGTTCCAACAAGAGCTGTCTTTAACAGAAAGAATTATTTCAGCTCTTAGTGTACTGAAAGGCTTTCTTCCCTTTTTTCCCCTCTCCTCTTCTCCCCTGTACCGTGAAGAAAGAGGCCAACTTGTTTTTCTAGGCTTGTGGACAGCTACAGTGAGCATATGGTTAGGCTTCTGTAGAGTTTTTTCTGGCAGCTGTAGTCTTTGTGCAGTAGTGATCATTGCATGCTGCTTTTGCTCAAATGACTTTATCTCTTTTTTTTTTTTCCCCTCTCTTCCCTGCAGTTGGTGATATTCTGGGCACTAAATGAAGGTGTTGCCAGACAGTTTGACTCGTTCCGAGATGGATTTGAATCAGTCTTCCCCCTCAGTCATCTTCAGTACTTCTATCCCGAGGAGGTTGGTCAACCTGTTTCTACTGACGCTTGTATACTGATACTTTCACATACGTGTCCGTGTGGACAGTCTGAAGCTGGGAGCGCGCGGATGCGGTGCAGCCTGGCAGTCTGACATTTCTGATGTGCATTAGTAGAACTTGGTGTCCTTTAAATTGCATACTTAAATTTCTACATTTGCTGCTCGCTTATTTGATGCTTTAATTATGAACAGCCCCATTTACCTTAAAATTGAGTGTATGCAGCTTTTCTGACAAAAATGCTTCAGTTTATATATGCAGGCTCTCTGTTGGTATGGATACTATAATTTATTGCAGTACCTCTTCATAGCTGTAGATGTGGATGCTGCCTGGATGTTCTGTTAAAAGAGTCACATCTTCAACAAAGTTTTAGACAGTAAAAGGAGTTCCAGATGCAGGAGGGAAGAACAAGTGTTGTTGGTCTTGCCTTGTTCTCACCACCTACCAGATCAATTTCCTTGTAAAATTCTTTGTGTCTTTAAATGGCCTGAACTGAGACACAATTATGGTTGTCTGGAGTGGAGGAGAGAACGTTTTATTATGCTGCCTTTAGGGAGTTTATTTGAAGACTGTACTTTGAAGGGTTTGTTTACCTTCATAAACTTACACCTTTGACTTCGTGAAGAAGTCCTACGGATGCTGTGAAGCAGTGTTAGCCATGCCTTTGTGTTAATCCTTTGTTCTTGGTGCTTTGCAATGTAAGAGTCTGGTAAGGCTGAGATCCCTAAGTGCTCACAGTGATTCTTCACCCCTCTCTTGGTACTACTTGCAAAGTGTACCAGCATCTTTCTGCAACAAATTTAAGGCTAGTAAAAATGGCAGATTGTTCTATTTTCTCCAGTGTTTTACCCAAACTTTTCTGTTTTGTTGTACATGTGATGCTGTTCTTCTGTCTTGTCATTTGGCATGGTTTAAGACTTGCTTCTGCTTGGAAATTTTAAAACATAGGCAGTAGTGCATTGCTCGCCTACTGACAGGGTTGGCCAAAATTAAGCCATAGGAATAGTGTGAGATAGGAGATATCCTTTCCTTAATAGGATATGCATGTGTGACCTCATGTGCTCTTGCTGCTGGCTGTCCAGCCATTTCAACCTTTTTATAAACCATTCCTAAACTGTTACAAAGAACTTGTAAAAATTCTTTTGTTCATGAACAGAACAGCTAGGTGTGTCAAACCTCTGGTTTTGAGTTTGAGGCTTTACAAGTCCTTGTGTATCCTGGCAGGATGTCTGTGAGAGCTTTTAATGTTTTGTCTGTAGCCTGTCATCTCTGCTTGCCCAAGTGCACAGAAAGAATAGGCAAAATAATATAAGTACAAAACTGCTATCTGACAGATCCATTTCTCTATAATGATTGATTTTTTTTTTTCTTTCAAAGAAGAGCTCAGAGCTCTAAAAAGCAAGTGTAAAGACTCTGTTCTTCCCATTCCCCAAGATGTCGCTAAAACTTGTGATATTTCCAAACAATTAAAGCATTTTTGGTTCTCCAGTGTAAATTGCTTATTTGGACGGTCTGTGTTCCAAGAGATACATTCAGCATCTCGGGTGGCAGTGGGTTGTATGCAGAGGTAGGTTCAGCGAGCGAGGCTGTCGCTGCCATGAAGCTATTGCATACAAAGAACTGGGGAGGATTGCCTGGGCTGACTGAAGTTGTGTTGCAGTAGGCCATTCCTGAGAGTCAGTAGGATGCTGTAATAGCAGTCAGTTCTACCTCAAGTTCTAAAGGGAAGAGTTTCTGTCCTTATTTTTTGAATTTTATAGTTGGAGCAGCTTTTGTGCGGCAGTAAGACGGACACTTGGGATGCCAAGACCTTAATGGAATGTTGCAGGCCAGATCACGGTTACACACATGACAGGTAACGTGGGGTTGGTCTTAGGGTGTGTGTTTTTTTAGTGGTGGGTTTTTTTTTTAGAAGGGCACTAGAAAGTTACGCATTTAAATAATCTTGCTATACTGTTATTCAAGTTAAAAGAATTATATGAAATTTGTTGGAAACTACTCATACTGCACTGAGTATGAATCTGATGCAATGATTTTTGACTATAAACAAAATAATAACTTGCTTTTTTCCCTCCTTAGCCGAGCAGTGAAGTATCTCTTTGAAATTCTCAGTAGCTTTGATAGTGAGCAGCAAAGACTGTTCCTTCAGTTTGTGACAGGAAGCCCCAGACTGCCTGTAGGAGGTAGGTTGCATTATATATTGCTGTATATGAAACCAGTATTAATGCATTTCAGAGCGAGTGGATAATTTCAGTACAAGAAAAAAATTACTTGCCTGTGTATTTTAGGGATTCCTTCTTGTTTGACCTTTCTAATTTCAGAAGTAGCAGGGTCAAATTCTCAAACTCTGTGTTGATCTCATGACAAGCCATTAAATTGACTCCAGGTTTAACTTATGTTACCACATAATCTACTGGAGAACAAAAAGTAGTTCAAAACTTGAAACAACATTGAAAACCTCTAATAGTGTTCCTTGGCTAGAGGTACACTAAGTTTTGACAACTAAAGGGTGTGTTGCTACCTGGAAACAATAATCTCTTTGTTTGCAAAGGAGACAATACCAGCATAGCTATAAATTTTAATTTCTCTCCCTTTTGAATTCAGAATTTAGATGAACTGCAATGAGGAAAACTGAGGAATTTGCTGTCTTTGCTAGGGACTGTTATAGAATTCACATTTTAATCACAGAACGGTTTGGGCTGGAAAAGGGACCTTAAAGACCATCCAGTTCCAACCCCCCTGCCATGGGCAGGGACACCTTCCACTAGACCAGGTTGCTCCAAGCCTCATCCAGCCTGGCCTTGGACACTCCCAGGGATGGGGCATCCACAGCTTCTCTGGGTAACCTGTTCCAGTGCTTCACCACCCTCTCCGGGAAGAATTTCTTCCTGATATCTAATCTAAACCTCCCCACTTTCAATTTAAACCCGTTACCCCTTGTCCTGTCACTACAGGCCCTAGTAAAAAGTCCCCCCCAGCTTTCTTGTAGGCCCCCTTCACCTTCCAGTACCTGCTGGAAGGTCTCCCCAGAGCCTTCTCCTCTTTTCCACTATTTTTTGGGGTTTGGGGTGGTTTTCTACAGAAAACTAATCTGCAGAAAGGATTTTAGGTGCTTTTTAGCTTGCTACATGACCTTATTAAGCCATATTCCAAACTTAACTGAGATTGAGGAGTGAGATGCATGCTTCTGTCACTGTTGGATGTCTGTAGTGCTACCTGTGAGTTTAAGAGGAACAGCCCTATTCTGATTGTCTTTTCTCATTAATAGGCTTTCGAAGTTTGAATCCTCCACTGACAATTGTACGCAAGACTTTTGAGTCTACAGAGAATCCAGATGATTTCTTGCCCTCAGTAATGACGTGTGTGAACTATCTCAAATTACCGGACTATTCAACTATTGAGATAATGCGTGAAAAACTCTTGATAGCTGCAAGAGAAGGGCAGCAGTCATTCCATCTTTCCTGATCACAATGAAAAATGCAATGTCTGCCTGTTACAGCAAAAGAGAAACTCATGATTTTTTTCTAAATAAGTCATCTGAGTCAAGGAAACGTGTTACGCCGCCTTGTTGTAGAAAAACGGCTTGCAGATTATAAACAAAGACACTTGGTTGATATTCATTAAAGGCCCCTATGGACTGAAAGTGATCAGGCCCTAAAAGTTGTTGTGACAAGGTTTCTTTAGCAAGTTCTTGTTTAAATTATCATTTATTTGATGAGTGAAGTTTTTAACTTGCTTTGCTGTGTGAAATTTAAAAAGGGATGTTTTTCCAGGCTGGAACAATAAATGTCGCTGTGCAGTTTAATACTGGGCTGTGTGTATCCATCTAGCTAAGTCTGAAGTTTTTCCTCCAAAGACAACTTTTGTACATAAGTACAGAAATTAAAATACACCATGTATTTGATGAATCTAGTTTAGTAGACTAGTTCTGTGTACCCTCACCTGCCTCTCATTTTACCCATCCTCATGTATTGTCTGACGTGCAATTCACTTGGTTCTTTTTGTGTGCAACTTTCAACAATTGTTATGTTTTGGTTAGGGTGGGCATTTAACTGCTCCATGCCTCTTTCTCTGATTAAGATAATTTAAATTTTACTGAAATCAAATATATATTGTCAATATAATTCAGCCTTTGTAACAAGGTAGAACCTTTCTTATAGCATAGTTTTACTGTAGTGTTAGGATATAATGGCAACAGCCTTTACCAGTCGATGCTCTAGAGCTGTTCACACAGTGATTCAGGCAGCAAAGGCCTCTTACTAGAGGCTGGGAAGAATTTTCTTACATGTAGTTCAAGTCCAACAGCTTGGGCTGGCCAGTGTGTATTGTGGTAAGGCCAGAGCATTTCGAATTGATGTAAAGTTTTTTAAAAGGCAAAATAGTTGTTTCATTCCCGGTTTGAGTAAACAGTTTTCTTGTTATTAATCTAAGTTCCTGGTTACTTTTGTAGTTGTTCTTTTTTTTTTTTTTCCCCCCCCTCCCCAGCGCTAGCTTGGAACAAACAGTTCAGCCTTTGTCTTTTGACACAGATAAAGCACCTGTAAGCAATGCTCTGTCCAACTGTTTTATGTGCTGATTTCTCAAATCTGCAATAATTTACTTCATCAGGTTAATGTTTTTACCTGAATATAAATAAAAAAGTTTGCTTCACCTTTTTGTTCATAGTTTTGTACTGTATGCATAAAGTTCAAATGTGTAAATTACTGTAATGCAAGTAAATCATCCTAAAATCTACATGGCTAACAGCCTGCAACTTGTGGATGACTTACTACTAAAACAAGACCTTTTTAAGACCTCCAACTCAGAGGGAAATTTTTTCTTTCTATGGGTTCAAAAAAAACGGGCAATTACAAATATTCCTGAGATGTACCTGCTATATAGTTCATCTCTATGGAAACGTGATAGTTACTTACTTTTATTCAACTTTGAGAAATCAAAATTCATTTCAGTGCTTAGAAATTGTTACATTTTGGCTAATCAGGCTAGTATTTCCCCTAAACTAACGATAACGTTTTCTTTTATCTAGCTGAAGAACTTGTACTTCCAGAATATGTATTTCAGTACATGTGATGGACATTCTTCCAGTGAACAGTCACAGAATTACATGTGGTTGCTCATACCAGTGCCACTGAAATGTAATGCAAATCTGTCATGAGCATGAGCAGAATGTGAAACCCTTGCACAAAGAACCTGATAACTGACCAGTTTCTACTACCGTATTAAAACTGAAAGAAGGCGCTTCACACTGTACGTATAACAATGGTAGTGCACAGTGCGGCATAGTTTTCATAAAACTTCAAGACAGTGTTTAAACTATGGACTGGTGTTTAAATTGTTCTGGTAACCTGATCAAACTGAGCACAAAAAAAGTGTTTATAGTGTGTGGATAGCAATTTGTTCATTTTCTAAGGTTCTATATTTTAAAAAACTGACTTGTGTAAAAAAAAAAAGCTAATATTTTGTATTAAAATATCATGTGTATTGATATTTTTTTACCCATGTTGTCTCCCTCTAGAATCTGGCTTTCATCGACTTTGAAATTTTGAGGAGTTTTCAGAGTTGACATACAGCCATTGTGTAACTGTTTCAGCGAGAAAATAAGTTGTTGGTTGCCTGTTTAAAAAGGGAGGAAAAAACCAGGTACCTGTGGTGACAATTGTATATTTTTTTTTGTTGCTGTTGTGCTGAATGTCACTTTCAGCACAGGTCAAGGATGCAGTTGGCCCGAAAAGTGAGTGAAACCCTTTTGGGTGATGCTTTTTTTTCTTTTTTTCCTACCAAGGGCAGCTTTTAGTGTATTAGAAGAGCAGTCTGGCTTAAAAGGTAAAGATACCAAGTTATAAGAACAACTTCAAGAGTCAGGGGTTGCATGACTGCAGTACCTGCCTACAAACAGAGCTGTAGTGTCCAAGAGTAGTTGAGAATAAGTGGAGGGGTGGGGCGAGACCTTAGGTATTCCTCCTCTTCAGGAAGTTTGGATGGAGGGAAAACCTCACTAAAAGCCATTGCTGGTGTGAGCAGATGCCGGTTGAGGACTCCCCAGCCCGCAGGAGGACGTATAGTCTTGGTACTGCACCGGTTTGGTGTACTGTCACAAGGTGTAATAAGAGGTACAATAGGAAATGTCTCTTTTTGGAAAGAGAATTTTTTTTCACATGGTAAATTCAACTGGTTTTAGAGAACACCAGCCATCAGTTACTATTTCAGAGGAGTTTCTTGTCCTAAATTACCCAGAGCAGCAAAAATTCATTTGTGGAGAGAAATGCCATCGAAACCCTGACAGCTGCTGCTGAACTCGTGCAGTGATTGTGTTCGGTTAGGCGTTTGCTTTATACAGCAATCTTTTCTGTAGGGAACATGGAAGTAGTACATCTGACAGGAATTAGTAAATTGCGCTGCAGCCTTTTGTGGGTTGGTGTTTCCCCCCCCCTCCCTCCTGTCTCTTTTCTGTTGCTGGGCAGCTGGGTGCTGAAGGGCTGATGGGATTCCAGGCGCCTGCATCCCTTCTGCCCTCTTCTCTGGCCAGTGCTGGGGGTGGGTCTGTGGGCTGTAGAGCTGCGGGGCCCTGTCCCACCTGTTCTCAGCAACTGTGTTCAAACAAGTAATGTTTTTACCAGTTCCCATCACCTGAGAAGCCTGTACTGCTGCGGAGGGCTCCGAGGGGAACGAGAGCCTACCTGCCCTCAGGAATGATGCCTGGTTTTTGACGTGAACATGCCTCCCCCGTGTCAGAATGCTTTTCTGCAGCTAAAGCTGTTGGCAGAATGGGGAAAAATCAAAAGCTTTGAGATGGATTACAACAAAAAGTTTGGAAGGGGTGGGGAAATGTTACTGTAAGTTGAGGCTTTTCAAGGCTATCTCTGTCTCGTCCCCCTGCTTCGCTTGCCTAGTCTCTTCACAGCTTGGAGAACCTCTGTGCCGTGTGCTCTTTCTGTGGTCTTGCCGGGATGTCAGAGCTGCGTGCTCTCAACTCGCCGCATCTCTCCCAGCGCGCCGTGTTTTAATAGCTGTTTCTGGGGTGAGTGTAGGGGGTTGCCCCAAGACAGCAGTAGTCACCCCACCCAGTGCCCTCAGCCTAAGCCGCACAGGCACGCGTACTTCACGGAGCAGCAGCGCGTGTTTACGCAGCAGATGGGAAATGTTCCGTAGTGCTACTGCCTGCGGCTGACAGCGAGTAGCTCGAGGAGTGACGGCCTCAGCGCTCTGGGGAGAAACGCCTGCAGAGGAATGCTCTCTCTGCTGGTACTGACCGTGCGCGTAGTGAGCAGAGGTCAAGCTGCTCTGCGGGGGAGGAAGAACAGGTCTGGGCTTTCTTCCTTTGCTGTGTTCAGCTGGAGAGTCAGTCGTGAAACCTTCAACTGTGAACAGGAGAACTAAGTGGAGGGGAAATGGTCAAGGCACTAGATCAAGTTTCCTGATTGCTACCAAACTTGATGTAGAGCTACTTCTGCAAACCTGGTTCAAAGAGGAGAAAGACGACAAAACAACAGAACACACCCTAAAAGGAGTAATGGGAGAGATGAAAGCGCATTCTGTCTCTCTCTGCCTGCTCCCCAGATAAGGGTGGGGGTAGAATTCCCAACTCCTGTGACATCTTCCTGTAGTTTTAAGGAAGAAACTGTCCAGTTCAAGCTGTAAGCAGCATGTGTTAAAGCATCGAGTGTTGGTTTTGGCAGGGGGTGGTGGCTTGGTCCCGTTTGTCTCTGTCCCCCACCCTTTTAGTATCAGGCTGTGGCTGTCGCTGAGATCCCACGAGAGACAGAGGTAGATAAGCCTGGGGGGAGATGTGAGACAGCAGCCACCCCCCCCTGCTGTCTGAGAACAGGAAGAGGTGGAAGGAGGAGGTTTCCCTTTGTAAAGGTAAGCTTCAACACAATATACTCCTATATACTGAAAACCAAGGCAGGTTGATGCTGTGGAGATACTTAAAAATACTGCAGCTCCTCATCTCAACAGCTATTTCCTGAACTACTCCTCACATGCACAGTGGGAGATGGGTAGAGGAAAGATGGTGAGCTGGCTGTGGAGCACTCCTGGCTGCTCCCTGCTTTAACCCTCTGGATGGTGGGGTCCTGCAGAAAGGGAAAATAGGGGTTTTTAGACTTTCACCCTAGTACGGAGAACTACAAAAATAAGCATCAGAATTTGGTAAATAGCTACTCAACAGCATTTTTTGTAGTCTTTCTCTTGAGCTAGTCATCATGGACTTCAGCTTCATTGCTTTGTCTGTCCTCCCACTCTTCGGTTCCTCCCGTGGCCTCTTGTGCCGGTTTCATATGGTGGAAGAGGAAAAGTACTGACAGCATTCAGTGTAATTGTTTCTGATAGAATCA
The DNA here is from genome assembly GCF_000690775.1 of Eurypyga helias. Lineage (NCBI taxonomy): Eukaryota > Metazoa > Chordata > Aves > Eurypygiformes > Eurypygidae > Eurypyga > Eurypyga helias. The sequence goes on from NW_010262843.1 coordinate 77,646, forward strand.
GGGTATGTTTCATGGATCTTTGGTAAAGCCTGTGCTTTCAGGGAAGCCAGCGACCTTAACTGATGCTTTGTGGTGTTAGTGGAATGGGTCATAGGAGTGAAAACAGAATTTAGTTAAGTATCGCCTGCTTTAGGAGACCTCTGATAGGAAAGAGAATGTTAAGGGCAGACGTCATCTATGTGGCTTTACTCCTTAGCCTAGAATACCTTGACTAGCAGCTAAACGTGGGCCTAGTCGGACTGCAGCTCTCCTCTTCTTGTATGCAGAAGGCTCTGGCAGGCAGGCGATGCCAGCAGTGACCCAGAAATAGCTGCTCCATCATTTCCCAGCCTCCTCTTCCAACCTTTTTTTCACAGTTTACTTCTGTGTATTGAAACTGTCAAGACGTTGGCTAAAAATGAAAACTTCCTACCTGATTATTTCTTTCCTGAAGCTAGTGTTTCCCACAGGCCTGTTACCTGGGCTGCAAGCCTCAAACAAATGGCAGTATTTAATTTTTGTCTTCACCTGGTAGCTTGGCACGCTTAATTTACTGAAACTACTGATGTTACTTACCATTCGGAAAGGTTTCCCACGGTTCTGTTATTTCTCTGGTATGCAGAGGAGCAAGCCGCCTTCTGAGGCATTAGAAATACAAATGCTATTCCCAAAGAGGAAAAAGTTGATTTAAAATGGTTTTCAAACAGCAAAATTCTCATCTTTAGTGACACTGAATCTAAGACTGGTCACTTCCGGTTTACGGTTGGCAGTATCAGCTGCCTCTGCTAGACCAGAAACTGGAGGTCAAGGGAGAAACGGGCTGGAGAGCAGCTCTGCTGGGAAGGGCTGAGCTCCGGCCAGCGGCGCGCGCTGGCAGCGAAGGCGGGTGACAGCATCCCATGCCACGTTAGCCCCAGTGCAGCTGGTAAATCGTGGGAAGGGATGATTCCCTGTGCCCTCGCATCCCCAGAAGAGAGATTGTGCGGCCTGCCTGGGTTTTTCAACATGTAACCGGGTAGATCTGGTTGTGTTACTACAACATGTTGCAGTTCTAAAATTAGTTATCTTCAGAGTTTAAAAGCAAAACTGTGTGCAGGCATTTACTAATGACTGGGAATCAAAATAAGTTGATGTACCTCCTAAATAAGGCTTTACTCATTTCGCACTACATCAGTCCTATCAATTTAAATAACTTCAATAGGAGAAACTGATATGCAGAGAGAGAGATTTTCTAAATTTTCCAATGAAATTAATGGAAATGACAAGGGTCTCCGCAGCTGCAGATTATGAGTAATCTCCACTTCAGAGGACACTGCTTCAACTGACTGAAAATTACAGGCCTTGATTACTTCTACATTTTTCAAAGGGTTTTACCAGAAAAACTTTTGAAAGTTTATTTCTGCTTTGAATTTTGGCTGAAGTGGCATTTTCCCTGTGTTCAGAAGCTGTTCTGTCTCTCTGTTTCTGTGGTATAACTTCCAAGGTGAGTATTCTTACAGAATTCTGTAGACTGCTTACATGTTTAAATGTGTACTTCAGTATTTTGATAAATTGAGGCATGGATCAGTCATACAGTTACAGAATTTGCTGGAATAAAAACTAGGTGCTTGGAAAAAAAAAATAATCACAGAATGGTTTGGGTTGGAAGGGCCCTTAAAGACCCCCCAAGTTCCACCCCCCCTGCCATGGGCAGGGACACCTTCCACTAGACCAGGTTGCTCCAAGCCTTATCCAGCCTGGCCTTGGATACTTCCAGGGATGGGGCATCCACAGCTTCTCTGGGCAACCCGTCCCAGTGCCTCCCCACTCTCTCCGGGAAGGACTTCTTCCTGATATCCAATCTAAACCTCCCCACTTTCAATTTAAACCCGTTCCCCCTTGTCCTGTCACTACAGGCCCTTGTAAAAAGTCCCCCCCAGCTTCCTTGTAGCCCCTTCAGGTACTGGAAGGGGCTATAAGGTCTCCCTGGAGCCTTCTCTTCTCCAGGCTGAACAAGCCCAACTCTCCCAGCCTGTCCCCATGGCAGAGGGGCTCCAGCCCTCGGAGCATCTTCGTGGCCTCCTCTGGCCTCGTTCCACCCAAACACATGTAGAAAACACTTTGAATACACACATTTTAAACCTGATGAAACACAACATTAAACAGTTTCAGTGAACCTGGCAATGATTTGGCTTTAATTTTGGCAGCTGTTGGTTATGAGATTGAGAACATGATGTGCAAGTTAGGAACTGGACTCCAGGTGCAGGAGTTGGACCCTTCTGAAAGTTATCAAATGAAATGAAAAAGCTGGTTGTCTTAGTAGATTGGAAGTGAAACTCCTGTGATGCTTTAGAGCAGGCATGAGCTGAGGGAGAGAGGAGAAAACTGTCAGTTCTGCACTCTGCAAACCAATATCATAAAGATATCATTGCAGCCTGACCCAAAACATGAAACAGAAAAGAATCACCGTCCAGACACTGGTCAGAAAAGGCTTGACACACTTGTCTCATCTAAATTAGCTCCTATCCTGGTAAACAAAAATCTAACTAATAATAGGTGGTTTTAAAAGAATTCATTAATATTTAGAAAAAAAAGCATTGTTGTTATGTGGGACATTTAAAGCATACAATTTCCTCTTAGGAAATCACAGAGATTTTTGTTCCTCAATAAATATTTAATCAGAACAGATTAAAAAAAAATCTCTGCAAAATCTCCTTCAAACCACTAGAGGATGAGTACTTCTTCATCAAAATAAGTAGTTAAGCTGTAACGTAGCTTATCTCAGCCACACTAATAAACTATTAGACTGGTAATACAATTCAAATTCTAGCAAGTGTAAATGAGGCAGCTCAAATCCTTACTGAATACTGAGATTAGTAACTTGTTTATGGAAAGCCGACTATAAAATTATTTAAATTATGCATAATGGAATATAAAAACACATAAAAAGATAGAGCATTTCAGAAAATCGCTAGCTAATTAGGTCAGTATAGTGTTTTCTCTTGTACAGCTAAATATTTCCTAAAGCAGTGTTTGTATTATAATTGCTCCTTTCGTATGTGTTCCGTAAAATGCGAAAGCAACTCCTGTGATCTCGTTCTGTCCAATGTGACTCGGGACACGGTGCTGTGTCGATTGCGTTGGTCGACTGCTCTGCGCATCCCGTTCTGCTGCCTCAACAGAATTCATCACCTGCTCTAGCCGTTGGTCTTGAAGCCATGTCTCTCAGCACTTTACTACTGAAAAGCCTCAGGTATGGACAAGAATTGCACCACAGCTGCTGAATGCTTTGGGGGTACCAAGAACAACTGAAAGAGAAGGGCGCTACCTGCCCGGTCTGTTGAGGCATCCTGGTTGTTCCGAAGGTCCGTCAGCATCGGCGAGGAGAAGAGCCTGTGTCAGAAAAAAGCTGGGTCAGCTTAGAGGAGAACACCTTCTCAGATTGGCTGATCCTGATGATTTGTTCTGTTAGATGTTTAGGGAACTGGCTAAAGCTAGTTATTAACAACTATCTTTGATCAGCGTGGAAGGGCAAAGTCCGAGGAGGTTGGGAAAGGACGAATGTTTTTACTGAGGAGGAGGACAGAGAACTGCAGCCCAGCTGCTTTACCATCGAATACCACAGCTACTTGTGATACATCTACAAGTGTTTTCAGAGCACTTGGGAGATAGCAAGGAGACAAGTAGCAGCCTCTGTGGGCTTACCAAGAACAAAACATGTCAAACCAGATTGTTTTCTTGTAGAACAAGGCCACAGATCTTGAGAATGGAATAGAGCGAGCAAGTCGTTACTTGGAGCTTGACATGGCTTGGCCTTTGGCATTGCTTTCCGTGACATCCTGTGGGCAAACTCGGCAGATCAGTGAGCATGTTCCTCATGGTTGCAAAATTGGTTGGAAAAAGACACATACGTGAAAAACAGTGAGTCGTATTTCAGTTTCAGATTGTGGTGATGTCTCCCGAGTGCCTGGCTTTTGCTGAGGTAGGGCATGCGATAGTGATCAGCGAAGAACAGAAGATAAACCAGTCTGTTAAGTGCAGCTTTTCTTGGCTTTGTTTTTCTTGGTCTCAGCCTGGGAAGGGCTCTGGCCGGCAACTGCTGCTAGAAGCAGTAGATGGTTGTAAAACAAAACCCGGCTTGGTATATATCTCGGTTAACGGAGGTGGCTTTTTATGCGCATTGCCCCGGTGCCCGCGGGCTGTGGTACGCAGCGGCTGCCGGGGGGCTCGGCGGAGGTTGCGGGGTGCGGCGGCGGGACGGGCAGCAGAGGGAG
>NW_010262844.1:0-1192 GCF_000690775.1 Eurypyga helias
CACCGCGGCCCCTGGGCACACGGGCCCGGGATGGGCCCCGGCGGGGACGAGCCCAAGGTAACGGGGACGTGACGAACAGGGACAAGGCCTGGCTAACAGGGACGTGCCCAGGGTAACGGGGATGTACCCAAGGGCACAAGGCCCCAGTAACGGGGACGTGTGAATGGGGAGGAGCCCGAGCCAACGGGGACGTGCCCAAGGTAACAGGGATGTACCCAAGGGCACAAGGCCCCAGTAACGGGGACGTGTGAATGGGGAAGAGCCCCAGCTAACGGGGACGTGCCCAAGGTAACAGGGACGAGCCCTAGCTCAGTGAGGATGTGCCCAAGGTAACGAGAACAAGCCCCAGCTAACGAGGAGGAGCCAAAGGTGACAGGGACGAGGCCCTGGTAATGGGGACAAACCCCAGGTAGTGGGAATGTGCTCAAGGTAATGAGGACAAGCCCCAGCTAACAGGGATGTGATGAGTGGGGATGAGCCGCAGCTAACGGGGATGTGCCCCAGGTAAAAGGGACAAGCCCCAGCTAACGGGGATGTGATGAACAGGGACAATTCCCAGCTAATGGGGACGTGGCCAGGGTAACGGGGACGAGCCCCAGCAAAACAGGAACATGCCCAAGGTGACAAAACAGGGACAAGCCTCAGGTAACGGGGATGTGCCCCGGGTAAGAGGGACAGGTTCCAGCTAACAGGGACATGCCCAAGGTGTCAAATGGGGACAAGCCCCCGGTAACGGGGATGTGCCCCAGGAAATGAGGAGGACCCCGGGGAGCTGCGGCGTTGGCTCTTGGGGGGAGCTGGGCAGAACTGAGCAGCATGGATGTGGCCCCCCCCAGTGCTCCGGCCCAAAAGCCGGCACGCCGAGGCAGCAAGCCCCGTCCCCAGGGAAGAGGGGGAGCGGAATGCACCTCGCTGGAGCATTCTGAGCCTTGTTGGGTCCTCCTGGTCACCTCACTGGTGGGACGGTGCCTTCCTCCCATCCTGGGAGAGCAGAGGGGACTGGGGAGGGGGGTGGGCAAGGTGGGGAAGTGCCCAAGACCAAACCTCCTGTGGTTTCAGGTGCCAGGGGCGTGTGAGGAGGACGCAGCCAGTTTGCCGGAGCAGGAGTGGGGCAGCCGGCAGAAGGAGCTTGAGAGGGCAGCAGCGAAGGGGGATTACGAGGCTGCGGTGTCTCTCGGTGAGGATCATGGAA
>NW_010262845.1:0-2973 GCF_000690775.1 Eurypyga helias
CACGGCCTGCCGAGAGGTGTTGGCCCGCGGTGCTGTGGGGGAGCTCCTGTCCCTCAGCGCAAGGGCAGCGATGGCAGCCTCGTGCTTTTCTGACAGAAAAGGTTTTGGCAGGAGCAGCGCTGGTAGGTCTGGCCTTCCCACATAAACCAGGCTCCCCGTTCTCGGCCTGCTTGCCTGCCTGCACCCAAACATTCCCAGGCTGCTGGGGTGTCCGGCCCTGAGGGTCACCCCAAAATGTCCCAAATAGCCTTAATCTCAGATTCCTTCCATTACCCAAACCCACGGTCAGCCCCAGCGCCTGCAAGGCAGTAAGCTCAGGCACAGAGTGGGCCCATGCCGGGGATGCGACCCACAGCCCCAGAGTCGGCACTGCAGCCAGCGGGTCTCAGCACGGAGCCGCGTTAGGAGGTAAACTTGCGCCCCAGTACAGCAGTCTATCACATCTAAATATTTACAATATTTACAGCACGTGGTGCTGCCTCTTGTGCTGACTTGATGACTCGCTTTATGCTCCAACTTGTCTTTTGGGCCAGGAAAAGTCCCACTGACCTTAGTGGGCATTTGACCGTATTGGCCAGCCTGAAGAAATGAGGCAGAAGACAATTTGGGATCGGGTGAGCACCAAGGAGGCTGGCTAATGCAAATTATGTTATTTGAGCACATAAGTGACCCCAAGGACAAAATGAAAGATCAAATTTCGAAAAGAAATCCCTTGCATTTTTTTCAGGTTGAAACTAGAACGTGTTTAGGGAAATCATTTTCAGCCTCCCCCCATGTTTAAACAGAAGCCTGCCAAGGCTGCAAGAATTGTTTTCCTGGTTTCAGTGCAGTCAGGGCTGGGCAGTGAGCCATGCCACCAAACCTCCCATCGAACGCTGTGCAGTGCCTCCAGCAGGCACCGTAGCAGGGCTCGGGGCTCAGCCTCCATCCCGCAGGCTCTCAGCTGCAGAGCAGGAACAAACTGGTTCAGTGCAGCACAAACTGGGTCTGCTTCTGCCTGCCCAGAGCCTGTCCTGGGCTAAACCAGACAGGCTGAGTCTGCACAGCTGCCAGAAGGACTCTATGAGATTGTATCTCCTGTATCAATGCAGAAATGCAGCTCTTCTGAGCTGCAACTCCCAGGGTACCTTGTCCAGGACTCTCCCAGGCAGCTATGTGGGTACCTTAAGCTTGCCTCTACTCTTCACGTATTTTTCCATCCATTTCTCCCCCCTATGGAGGAGTTGAATAACAGAAGTTTTGAAAGCAGAAGCACCTTAAGCCGGTGCCACTTCCTCCGCCACCAGCCCCTCACTCCCACCCTCTGTGTGCAGCCAGACCCTTTGACAGTCCCTTTTGCCCTATCCCACAGCAGCAGAGTGCTGCTGTGAGAACAGCTGACATCAGCTTAAGAAGCAAAAGCCAAAACCTTACAGGAAAACAGGCTCCCCGTGAGCCTTCCTGCCTCCTGAGGAGCCAACTTGGGATTTTCCTGTCAGTTTTCTCCACCACTCTTCTCCCAGGGGCTGTTTCAGGGACGACTCCTCTCTTCTTTAGTCTTGATCAAACAAATTGTTGTTTTTACACCTTTTTCAGTCCTTTTTTTTTTTTTTTTTTTTTTTTTTTGAGGGAGGGAGGATCCTCTGCTTGAGGCTTCCTTCCAGGACGAACGATATTGTACAACCCGACTATAAGGTAGTCTGCAGTTTGCAAAGAGCACTCGGGCACATCCTCTGCTTCATGGCCCCCGGCAACAATGTTATTGCTTAAAATCAAATGCTTAAAATAAAATTAGTGTTAACCTGCACTGTTATTGCTTAAAATAAAAGGTGATTCTTTATTTTTAAGTCCACTTCAGCACTGTGCTGGACCTTAGACAAAGTCAGTGGGGTGCAGGCTGCTGTTCTCTGCAACTGCGAGTGCACTTCTGAGCTCAACAGGTTGAATCTGTGCAGATCCAGGGTTGACTCTCCCTGACTTTTTTGTTTGCATGTGCATAGCCGACGGGTAATTCTAAGGCAGAAGCTTGAGTTCTGACACTTTGGCCAGGAAGAGAGTGGCAAATCCTGGCTTTCTGCAGTATCCCTTTGGCCAACAAACACAGGTCTCATCCAGGAGGCCACCAAGTGCTCCCATGAGGAATCACACTCTTACTGTGTCAGGCAGGGCAGCATTGACTCAGTGGCTGTCTTGCTTGCTCTTCTCTGAGTTCAATCCACTTCTAGAGCCACCCCAAAAGATCCAAGAAGTTCATATGGGGCAGAACTGACTTCTGAGTCTTGGGCAGTGGGGAATGGGCAGCCCCGGGTATTTTCAAAAGAGTCTAATGGGTGTTGTTGCTGGTGTTATTTAGCCTGTTTAAGGCCAATTTAAATCGCCAAGTGGAGCCATGCCTCCGGGCAGCTACATGAGGGAAGCTATGACCTATCAGGGTGAGCTGTCCAGCCACAAAGCTTCCCTTTGCTTTTTCTTACTCCTACCGGGTATCTTCCAGCTGCAGAAGAAAAGGATGTCAGACCTGAAACGGTTTTTCTCTGTTTTTAAGGGCTTTTTCTCCGGACTGTGGAGTCTTCACTTCCCTGTGAGTTTCTGCACTGTTGGAGCAGATCTCTCCATGAAGATAATGTGTCCATGATTTTCTTTCCTCAGCCCACCTTTCTTGCCTCTCAGAGAGTTCTTCTGCATCCTCGTGCCTCTGGATTTGGCCTCAGTTTCTCCCACATGACATTTTTGAAGACTTGGCATTGCTGCTGAATGCTCTGCTCTGTTCCTTATGAAATTCTACTCCAAATCTTTTGGCGCACACATCAAGGGGGCTAATTTAATGCCATTTAAGGGGGAGCCACAAGCCAATCTCCCCTTAGTTTTGTTCCAAGAGATTTGTGATGAAAATCTTATCTTCAAAGAAGCAGATTTCTTGTAGAGTTCAACACTTTATCATTTTTATCATTAACAGGTCAATAACTGTTATTGCGGCACTTCCCCCACCTTGCC
>NW_010262845.1:3011-9893 GCF_000690775.1 Eurypyga helias
CCGAAAGCAGGGGGCAATCCTTCGCCTTCGAGTTAGGCTCCGGCTCCGGAGAACCATCAATCCCACTGCTCCCGGGACAATTGGGATTGCGGGGGCCTTCCGCCAGGAGTGCGGCACTGCCCCCACCTTGCCCTCCCCAGCTCTCCTGGCCAGAACCCAAGGTGGGAAGTAGCCGGAGCCAGAGCCGGCAGGCGGCTAAGTGGGCTAAATCAGACCCTGCTCCCATCCTTCTTCATTAACATTAACATCTTTACTTATCCAGGAATATCCTGTGACCATCTGAGTCCAAGGTCTCTCTTTTGTGTGTGTAAACTCTCCTCCTGGCTTCCACGTACAGATGTGGCCCCTGGACAGCCCTCTGTCTCAGTGACAAATCTTGTCTTTTAGGTCTTTGAGAAATCATGTTTTTCTGCTACTCAGGGTGAAAACCTGGGATCAGGGTAAGTTAAGAGTACAGCTCAACAACTGAATGATAAAACCCCAGATCCTCTTCAGATTTGGTGATTACTTAATCTAAATATTGTGAATGCGGGAAATTAGCACTCAAAAGCAATTGAAGAACTTGAAGGAAGAAACAAAGTATGACGATACTTAAACGATATTAATTTTGCCCTGTATTTGGTCCCTTTCAGTAATTATGTTGCTGTGATTAAAATTTATTTGTTGTTATCCCAGATTATACTACTTAGATTTTTAATTGTTAGTGACAAAAGAGTCATCCTAATTATAACCTTGTTTCTCCAAATATAGCCTATACACAAAACTTCAGGAATTTTGACTGTGTAAAGGTTTGGCAAGTCTTAATTATTCCCTTGCAAATATCATTCAGGACAAAAAAAAAATTGTAAAATAGGCTGCATCTCTTAAATAAATCCCTTTTAATCCTTTAATTCATGAAGTATCTAATGGATTTACTTTTCATTCTATGGGAGCAAGTGTCACACATTCTGGAAAGAAGTACCCTTTCACACTAAAAAAAAGCTAAATCCCTCTGGGAAGGAAAAGAGAAAGCAGCCATTCCTGGGGAGCCATGCTGAGTGCCTCCACATCGCACACCCATTCTGCATAACCCAGTTCAGATGGTGGCTGAGCAGATCGATCCATCCTGCACGGCTGAGCTGTAACCTCAGACAGAATTAGAGACACAAAAATGCCTGTGGACCTAATTGCACCTGTGGCCAGCGCTCAGCTGCTGAATACGGACGAGAGGGGAATCTGTTGCCAAGCTGACCTGCCTGAGGAGATAGCTTGAAAAGTCAGTCCAGTGTCCTAGAAACACTGCATCGTGCCTGGGGATGGTTCACAGAGGCCAGCGCAGCGGGGTCTTAGGTCCATAACCTCAACACAACCCCAGGAGCCCATGGGAGCTTTATCCCACGACGCCCTTAGGCAGCTTCTTCCAGGACATGAGGAACCATTCCCTGAGAAAAGCTCTTGAGCTGGAAAAGGTGGTCACCGGTTGGTCCCTGGTCACACCCCCCAGGCTACCCATGAATTTTCAGACCTCAGTTATAAGTCATCTCTTTCACCAGCTGAAGAGCCCTGCTTGTTCCTTCCTTGTTTGAATGCTCATACCACAGGTCATCAGAAATGGAAGGTTTCTCACTTTGGACCGGGCTGCCTCATCCCATGTAGCTTCAGACCCGGTCGCCGCAGGTTCGGCAGCTCCCTCCAGCTCAACCGGGCTCACGCCGTAGCAGCTACCCCCAAGCCTTGCCCATGTGCCTCCACTTACTGCCCTGTGCAGTTGCTCCATGATCAACTAATTCAGCTTGGCCGGTCCAGCCAGGCCCAATCTGCCAGTCCTGTTTGTCTTCCTTATATTTTCAAATCCTTTCCCTCCCACGGCTGCATTTGCAGGCCTGAGTTTGGTTTAGATACATTCAGATAATATCTCAAAAATGGGTGTAAATTAAAAAACTGCTTTTGTGGGAACTAAAGGTTTTATTTCAACTGAGCTACGAAGTGACTGACTCCTTAATTCAAGATCTTTTGCTCCTTAATTCTCAAGGAAAAGCCTTTTTTTTTTTTAATGTGGGTTGTTATAGTACAAAAATTTCTTAGGATTACAGGGCCAGGACATGGGGAGCAGAACTGAGCCCCCTTGTTAGCTCTAAGACCGCAACAGCTTTGAATTGTGCCAGAGTGTGTTCACAACCGGTTTAAGCTCCTCTAGCTCCTCAGCTGGACCTCACAATCTCTCAGCTGTGGGTGACATGACCAGAGGACTCGATTTGATTTGTACTTGCTGGGTCCAGCAGCAGAGAGACGGGGGCCAGTGAAAGGATGCCTGAGCTCAGGGTCCCTTCCCAAATGGCAGCTCCCACCTGGGATAAGCCTGTGGGGAAAGGAGCTGGAAGACACATGAGGAACTGCCTCATGGCCTCCATCCTCTGCTCAAGAGAAACTTTTAAGTTTGGCATCCTGCTCACCTGCCCTTGCAGAGCAGCCCACTCTCACTGCTCCCCAGCAGGATTTGCCCCTTTCTCCAATAGATTTGGGTTGTTTAAAAGAATTTGCAAAGTGACAGTTTAAAAGCCTTACGCTGGAAGTTTTCCCTTCCTCCTCCCAAGCCCCAGGGGAGAGACAAGGTGAAAGGCAGTGCCAGGAGGACCAAGGAACCTCTATCCCTCACCCCAGCACACACAGGCACAATCCTCCTGTCTTCCATGCATCTCCACCGTGGGACCTGGCTGTCTGGACAACAAAAAAGCCGTCCAGATATGCATGCAGAAATATCCTTGGTGTGAACCACAGGTGATGCTTCAGGTGTGCTTAACAGGTCCAGCCTTGCTTCTCAAGTCCCACAGGCGGCAATTTTGCAGTGCTGCTACAAGCTCCCTGTGTCGGGGTAGGCAAGTCCCTGCAGTTCTCAGGGCTATTTTCTTCCTTGGAGGATAAAACCAAGCTAATCATCCTTCTGTCCTCTGTCCCGCTGTACCAGCTCTGCAGATGGCAGATGGCTGCTTGCCACCATGGGCTGGGTTGGAGCCCAAATCAGCTGGGGGTCTCGGGGTGCTCTGGTGCTGCATGGCAATCACAGCAAGGGCTGGCAGGGAGCATCTGGTTCCTGCAACTGGGGCTGTCTTCTTCACCAGCAGGAAGTCTGCACCTGCATGTTCAGGGTAAGCAACAAAAGGAAAAGCAAATAAAGACTGAGTTGGAAAACACTGGGGGGGGGAAGAAGGTGAAATAACCTCTTCCCACACACATAGTCTGTGTTGGAGGCAAGGAACCCCTCCTCGTGCACACAGCTCCCCTGCACCCTGGTCTCTGCCAGGCACTTGGCTCTGGGTGCACATCTGTGGCTAACCCACCGTACAGCCTGACTGGCGTCACTCCTGCGCCAAATCCCAACGTCGCTCCCGAACTGACGGTGTTGCTAAGTGACAGCTGCACCACATCACATACCCACCCTCGCATGCAGCAGGAAAGCAAAGGAAGAGGCACGGGCCAGACCTCATCCCCACCACAGCCAGGCAGCGCATAACCCACATCTGGACAGGCCACCTTAACCTTTCACTATCCGGTGTTTGAGGTCAAACCCCAGCATGAAACAGCAGGCAGAAAGTTTGGGCCATGCACGCCGGGAGCTGGCAAGTCCGGTGGATTGCAGTGGGGATCACCAGGCAGTGGGAGAGCCTGGCCACCTGCAGTTTTCTCCATTTGTGCCTTGTCCTGCAACAGCAGCACCTGATGCTCTTATGGCTGCAGCTGGTACAACCAATGGAAGGCTGAAGGAAAAAGACGCCTCCTTGCAAAATTAGTGAGGAATGGGGTTAGGATTAATGAAAAAATTAATTTTCAAGTGTCTTACCCGAGATTCAGTCTCTTTTGTATGGAAGGAGTCAGCGAAGGAGTCTTCTCATAAAGGGCAAACTCCCAGTTTCATCTGGGTGCAGAGCTGTACTGCACCCAGGGAAGGGGTAGGACACTATCTATCTCAGAAGTTCCGTGTTCCCTATCAACAAGACCTCTCACAGCTCTGGGCTGGAGCCAAACCAGTAGTGCCACAAAGCCATTCCCTTCTGAAGCCTGTGCTGACACACAGCAGGATGAGCTGAGGAGCTCTGGGCCCATCACTCGGCCCAGGGGCAAGGCTGAGCCGAGAAGAGCCCAAGGTTGGCTCTTGTGCAGGAACTGTGGCAGCTTGCAGCATCTTCCATCACTGCACACAAGCAATGATTGCTACCTCTGGCAGAGACACTGAAGCCTCTGCAATGGGAAAAGACCACAGGTATCCCCACCTTGCCAGTGTGGAAAACAGCTTACCAAGAAACATCATGTCTCCCTAGTTTCCAAATGAAAAGAAGTTTCTGTCTCTTGGTGTATTAGACTCCAGCTTTTGAACTTGTTAAGTTTTAACAAAATTGGAGAATAAATTTTGTGAAAAGAGAAGGACGAGTGTGCACATGCACACAGAGGCTGGTCAGCACACATGTGTGGCCAAGACAGCCTTGAAGAATGTTCTCTTTTTCTGCTGTTACCCCAAGGCTTGTAAATGCTCATTAAAGCCCGTGGTTTTAAAGGCAGACTTATACCAAGCACAGCACCGGTGTTAAACTGCAGCATGCCACAACTCTTCCTAAAAGAGCAAATCTCTCCCTTTCATGCTAAGCCCGGAGTAGCAGCACAAAAAAGTCCCAACACAATCCCTAAAATGTCATCCCATTGAATCATCCAATGTCCGTACAGAGCTGGTAAGAAGGCACCACTTTACAAGAAAACATAGAAGTGCACCCTACCTTTCCTGACTTGCCATTATTTGTCATTTATTTATCTCTGTTTCCCCATGCAGCTGAAGGAAAGAGATGGATCTGCTTCCCCATGCCTTTCCTGGCAGCTGAGCCAGATGAGTGAATGCAACACCGATGTTTTTAGGACACTGTTAGGACACTTTGCATGGGTTAGTGGCCACTGACTGCATCTAATTTGATGGCTGACTTCATCCAGACTTGGACCTGGGTTACACTGCCGCCTGGCTGGCTTTTGGCAGGGGCCAGGAGAACTTGCCATGGGGCCAGGGGAACTTGCCGTGGGGCCAGCACATCTACCACCCCAGCAGGGCAGTGGTCGGGCTGCCGTTCTTGATCCCACCTCATCCCCAGCCAAGCCTGTCTTGCAGCCAGTCTGCCACATCTGTGTCACCTACCAGCCCACTGTCATGTGGTTTGTTTGTCTTTGAGACTAACACTAAGAGTGAATGTCTGAGAACCCAAATAATTTTGTGTTTGCAGCAGCAAGCTCCCCACCTGAATTTCTGCTGGTGAGAAAACAAGATTCCCTGAAAGATTTTTGGCTATAGACAGACATTTGCACCCTTAACACCATTTTTTTTCCTACTTGAGAGCATTTTCCTAGTGGTTTGCTTTTAATTTTTCTTTTTCCTTGGCTGTGTTTCCTGCTAACACATTAAACTGCTTTCTCCTTTCCATGCTGCGTGTCCAGTATGGGTTTTTCAATGGTTTGTTTAAAATCTGGCAGCTCTACCTGCTTCACTCTCCAGCCCCATCCTGCAGCCTTCAACCTGCAAAGGGGGCTGCGAGTGCCCAAACACCAGCGGCTTTCAAGCCAGCTTGTTGCCAAAGAGGAGCACCCCATTAATATATCCCATATCTCCCTGTGGATCTGGATGGAGTCGGAGGGGAGAGCACAGCGCCTGTCTCATCATCACTCTCCCTCAAGGCCAGCTTAATCCAAATTAAAAATCAGCAGTAAAAAAACCTGCCAGGATGTGTTCCACACCCCTTTGTGGCAAGAGAGACCAGCACTTGCTATCGCGTGCTCCTGAGGGTACGACTGCAGCCGGCATTTAAGGGTTCCCTGAGCAAATGGACCCAGTATCTTCCTGGATTCCTCATCCCGGAGTGTTGCTCCTTTATGTCGCTTGGGGATAGGACTGACGAGCACCCCAGCACCAGTCTGAGCTGGCAGGGCAAAACTTTTCAAGCAAAGAACTGGAAATAATTTGTCTTAGCAGGAGAGCAAGAAATACACCCCGCTGCTGCAGGCAGGGCTGAAGGCCCCGGGGAAGGCAGAGGGGAGATGTCGGGTGGCTGCAGTTGGTACCTCTAAGGGACAGAGGAGGGAGGACAGATGAAGGAAGAGAAAGGGGACCATGTTGGTGGCAAATAACTCCCTGCCAGGAGGAAAGGCTGCATGTGGGAGATGGAGAGGAGTGACAGGACAGAGGCAGCCTTTGGGAAGCGGCTGAAGGCAGCTGCCTGCAGAGCTGCCTGCAGTGGCTGTGAGCAGAGCTCCGTCGGCCCTTTCTCAGGGAGGAAGCTGTTTTAGTGGAGAGCAGCAATGCTGCAACGACACAAATGAGAAGTGATGGTAATTAGTAAGTCAGACAAGTCTAGTACTGGTTTACGTTGCCATAAGGACTGGTTTTCAGTGCACCCAGAGCATCTGTGACATTCACTTCCCTCAGACGGTGAAATGGAGGCGTTGTGTGAAGCTGAAGCCTCCCACCAGAGTTTCCCCATGGGGCCTTAGGAAAGGGTGTTGCAGCAATGTTGCAACGGGGTCTGGGGCAGCCAGGAGGCCCCGGGGATGGTCTGAGGGCACTGGGGATGCAGGCGCTTGGGATGGGCTCTCTGGGGTGGTCTGAGCGGGACTTGGGGGACGCGCAGAGGATGGCTGCTCTCCAACACTGCGTTGGGTGGGTGTGTTATGTCCCCCCAGCCCTGGGGATGCCAATGTGTCACCTCTGCTTGGGGGAGAAAGGGGCACAGCCCCCGTGTCTGTGCACGTAGGTGCATGTGGGTATCTATCACCTCTCCCCAGGCCCCCTCGTTTATGTGTGCACATGTGTACACGTGCGTGCACGCGTGTGCATATACAGGGGGTGTGCGCGTGGGTGTGCGGGGATGCGCAGGT